>NC_079420.1:15229288-15232617 GCF_026213295.1 Gadus chalcogrammus
GCCAACATATCAGGAATGCATATTTTATAATATTACCAGAGCATACTCATATATCTTTCATATTCCTCTTACACCTGACTCTGGTGACGGAAGTAAATTAGGGGAAAGATGCTTGACACAAGCCCCTACTGGTTGGAGTGCTGTTCATACAAGGAGTTCAGAACGCATCTATTAAATTATAATGGAAATTTCTTATTGGTAGTGTTTTGTGAAGAGCAGCTGTGGCTCCAGTGCTTGTCTGATCATCTCTTCCACTCTCCTTCACTCTCTCTCTCTCTCTCTCTTCTCTCTCTCTCTCATCCCCCT
Source organism: Gadus chalcogrammus (assembly GCF_026213295.1). NCBI lineage: Eukaryota > Metazoa > Chordata > Actinopteri > Gadiformes > Gadidae > Gadus > Gadus chalcogrammus. The sequence continues at coordinate 15,229,595 of NC_079420.1, forward strand.
CTCTCAAACACACACACACACACACACACACACACCACACACACACACACACACACACACACACCCACACACACAACAACACACACACACACACACCACACACACACACACACACACACACACACACACACACACACACACACACACCACATGTATTCATAATTCTGGGAGGATTTCAAGCTATTTCATATATAAAGTCTTAGATAATTGTATTCAATGGATTATATTACCTTGATTCCATCCAAAATCTGTTGCAGTCTGCTTCTTCATTGCTTTATTCATCAAATATGAATGTAGGGCTTCCTTATAAAATGCATATTTGATTATTTTTTAATCATTATTTTTTCGTTCCAAAAGTCATCCTTACGTTTCCTAAAAAACAAGTCAAGATCTCATGCCTTCTGACCTTATCTTATTTAGTCTTGGAAAGAAGAAGCTGCGTTAAAGAGAAGCAGGGCGAGAAAGAGGGAATGAATGGATTCCCATCTGTGGGGATTAGGTGACACCATTCTCGGTTTGTGCCGTAGCTAATAGGTTTGCCCTCAGTTCACATATTGATACGGGTCATTGTTGATGAATGCATCAGCTGGATTGTCCCTTCCATTTAATTTCTCCATTGGACTTTTTCCTTTTTTATTATCGCCCTGTTCATGAGAGTTGGCGCAGCAGTCCGGATATGTTATTGTTACCACATCGCACATCTGTCTGCCCCTCTGGTCTGTCTCCCAGCTGTTAATCCAGGTCAACAAAGCCGTGGCCGTGGCCACTCCCCCTCTCGCTCTGTGTTCCAATTCCCATGGACTCAGCAGGGTACAGAGAGAGAGAGAGAGATGAGAGAGAGAGGAGAGAGAGAGAGGAGAAGAGGAGAGAGAGAAGAGAAGAGAGAGGTAGAGAGAGGAGAGGAGAGAGGTAGAGAGAGGAGGAGAGAGGGAAGGGAGAGGGAAGAGGGAGAGGAAGAGAGAGAGAGAGAGAGAAGAGGAAGAGAGAGAGGGAGAGGAAAGAGAGATGAGAGAGGAAGAGACAGAGAGAGAGAGAGAGAGAGAGAGAGAGGAAGAGAGAGAGAGAGAGAGAGAGAGAGAGAGAGAGAGAGAGAGAGAGAGGAAGAGAGAGAGAAGGGAGGAGATAAACAGGGATTGAGAGAAAGACATATTTGATCATCATCCCATTGTTGAGATACTATTCTGTTTCGCCATGTTTTGAAAAAGGACATATGCTACACATTCACACCCCCCCCCCCCCCCCCCCCACACCACACACACACACACATACTTACTCACACACTCACACACATACATTCACACAGAGCCACCCCAGCTGAGTCATTATCAGAAGATCCCATAGACATCCTATGTTAAGCAGAAGTGCCGCAGACAGAGACAAGTCAATGGAGCTTTTAATAGAGCAGCACCCAATTCTTGATGCTGGTCGATAGCGCAGCAGTCAGCAAAAATACATTTAACAGATGATATTGACCTTTCAGGAGTTGGTAGGACCTAGGGGAGGGGGGCGCTGATGAAGACACAAGAGAAATAGATAAATATATAGATCCAGTGAGAACAGGAGCAGGGTAGGAACAGGGGGAGGCAAGCGACCGGATACAGGCTTAGGACAGGCTACGGAGTGCACTGGAGCTATGCAGATGCACAGAGAGAAATTAAAAGGCGTCCATACAGCTCAGCCCTCAGACAAGAGCAGGACCAGAGAAGGTTCTGAGCTAGCATGTTCCTGTTGTCATCATACTGATGACAACATGATTTAGAGTCGCTGTAGTGGTAGCCATGACCTGCTGCACTGTATTCAACTGCCCTATAGGCTAAAGCCCTGGAGACTACTGCACTGTGGTCTACTGCACTGTATTCTACTGCAATGTAGTCTACTGCACTGCACTGTTGTCTACTGCACTGTATTCTACTGCACTATATTCTACTGCCCTGTATTCTACTGCACTGTATTCTCTGCACTGAAGTCTACTGCACTGTCCACTGCCCTGTAGTCTACTGCAGGACAGACTGAATACAACATTCAAATAGGCCAATACATTTCTCTTTTCATCTCTCTCTCTCTCTCTCTCTCTCTCTCTCTCTCTCTCTCTCTCTCTCTCTCTCTCTCTCTCTCTCTCTCTCTCTCTCTCTCTCTCTCTCTCTCTCTCTCTCTCTCTCCCTCCTTGTCCCCCTCCCTGTCAAACTTGGATGCTTCCTCCTTCACTTACCCCACTGCATCTTACACCTTCCAAATCTGTGCTCTCTCTCCTCTCTCCACCAACAACACCACTAGGACCACCACAGCTCTATATCTCTTTCTTTCTATGTAACATATGCCATCCCTTCCTCTTCCCAGCTCTCTCCCTCTAAGGCTAATTCAAGGACATGTATTGGCTTCATATTAATTGGACAGTGTACCACATCACTCTCTATTCCCTCTATGTATCTGAGTTCCCAGAAGAGTAACACATTAATCTTTGTTGCGTGTTAATTGTCCAATTGTAAATCAATACCATCCCCAAAACTCTGGGATGAGTCACCTTACCAGCTAATCATGTAGGCTACAAAGTCATATTTTATATTCATCAGTACAAAATTTGACTCAAGGCCATACTTTATTAATTTATTGTTATATAATAACAATCAGGGATGTTCAAGTGGATTCATGTGATCCGTTTAATAAAATACAAGTTGCCTAAACTCGACGTTGCGACTAATGTTGCAGTGACACCGTGTGGTTATGCGCGGTAAATGGCACATCTGTGTGACAAACAGATGTTTAGATAATGCGAGTTATTACGTCTCATACTCTTTAACAAATGAATAAATAAAGGCCTAGTAAGCTCTGACTTCAGTGGTCAATATCCTAACTTTAGTACAAAAAAAACTAGGGAAAATATTATTTATTATTTATTCTGCTTATTACATAAGCAGAATAAAACATTAAACACTATTTCGTACTTTTGTTTCTTAATAAGAGTTTGTAAGGGAATTCTTCATGTATCCAGGAAGTGAGCTCACAGCGATCGTGGGGATTTTATG
>NC_079420.1:15242717-15309084 GCF_026213295.1 Gadus chalcogrammus
ACTGTATTCTACTGCACTATATTCTACTGCCCTGTATTCTACTGCACTGTATTCCTCTGCACTGAAGTCTACTGCACTGTCCACTGCCCTGTAGTCTACTGCAGGACAGACTGAATACAACATTCAAATAGGCCCAATACATTTCTCTTTTTCATCTCTCTCTCTCTCTCTCTCTCTCTCTCTCTCTCTCTCTCTCTCTCTCTCTCTCTCTCTCTCTCTCTCTCTCTCTCTCTCTCTCTCTCTCTCTCTCTCTCTCTCCCTCCTTGTCCCCCTCCCTGTCAAACTTGGATGCTTCCTCCTTCACTTACCCCACTGCATCTTACACCTTCCAAATCTGTGCTCTCTCTCCTCTCTCCACCAACAACACCACTAGGACCACCACAGCTCTATATCTCTTTCTTTCTATGTAACATATGCCATCCCTTCCTCTTCCCAGCTCTCTCCCTCTAAGGCTAATTCAAGGACATGTATTGGCTTCATATTAATTGGACAGTGTACCACATCACTCTATATTCCCTCTATGTATCTGAGTCTTCCCAGAAGAGTTAACACATTAATCTTTGTTGCGTGTTAATTGTCCAATTGTAAATCAATACCATCCCCAAAACTCTGGGATGAGTCACCTTACCAGCTAATCATGTAGGCTACAAAGTCATATTTTATATTCATCAGTACAAAATTTGACTCAAGGCCATACTTTATTAATTTATTGTTAGTATATAATAACAATCAGGGATGTTCAAGTGGATTCATGTGATCCCGTTTAATAAAATACAAGTTGCCTAAACTCGACGTTGCGACTAATGTTGCAGTGACACCGTGTGGTTATGCGCGGTAAATGGCACATCTGTGTGACAAACAGATGTTTAGATAATGCGAGTTATTACGTCTCATACTCTTTAACAAATGAATAAATAAAGGCCTAGTAAGCTCTGACTTCAGTGGTCAATATCCTAACATTTAGTACAAAAAAAACTAGGGAAAATATTATTTATTATTTATTCTGCTTATTACATAAGCAGAATAAAACATTAAACACTATTTCGTACTCTTTTGTTTCTTAATAAGAGTTTGTAAGGGAATTCTTCATGTATCCAGGAAGTGAGCTCACAGCGATCGTGGGGATTTTATGGGGTCGCACCAAGCCGGAGGAGGTCGTACCGTCCCTGCACAAAAAAAAAGTTCGAGGGAAAAAAGGGAGTACATAGTTGTCGAAAACGACCTACGGGGCGTCTTTCTGTTTTCTCATTGTCAGACTGGCACTTGACAACTTTTCGACAGCGGTCATGTCGTGAGAAGACCGATCGGATATCACACGGTTTATGACGGGAAGAGATGGATACAACGGCGGTCGTCAGATGGGAATAAGTTGGAAAAGTACGAAACAAAAATGGAGAGAACAGCTGAGTGACTAGAGTGGGGTGAGGAGGCTGGCTTTGGCAGGATCCGGAGTCCTACCCTGTTGCCCCCGCTGTCGTGTGTAGGCTAAACCTCTGAGCTAGTGTATTAGCACACTTAGTGAGCCGACTACTTCCAATTAATTTTGAGGTAAGTTTTAGAGTTGCTTTAACACACACACCATCACAACTGTTGTTCAGAACATAATTTGATATGTGGTAATGTGAACCAGCAATGCAGACAATTGCCCAATGCCGCTTTGCTTGGGGGAAAAAAAAGGTTGATAGGAAAAGGCCTGCCCACCCTTATTGTGGAGTACAATGTATGCAGATGTTATGTAGCGCAATGTGTCGTTTATTATTATTATAGGCCCGCTATCACGTTTTATTTACAACCCCTTTTGGAAAATGACTTGTGTAAGGAATGTGTTTCGAATCAGCTTTCTGCAAACATGGCTGACAAAGTAATGCAAGCAGTTAAACATTGCATTGAACTCTCAAGCAAACTTCCAGCAGATTTGCATGGAGATATTTGATACACTACACATCATTTTCTTGGACTTTTCCTGTGATCTGTGTACTTTGGCAGAATGTTTCTGCTACAACTTTATCCGCTGTCTTTAGTCTAGTAGTCCGAACTCGGCCAATCTAAACTCATTTATTGCGGGTCAAAATAGTTCAGTGGTGTGTGTTATTATACGGCTTTATAGGATGTCTACTATATCGGATATCCGAATCATTATATTGTCCCTTTAAATGTTGAACCACAGCAGTCTTATCATTAAACTTTGTTTTTCATTTCGCAGAACCTACTTTCATTTCAAGAAGATCTTTCTCCAAAACATCCCAATCTGTATATTATTAATTCAGGAAAGACCGCACCAATTATTCAATGGATGAGGGTTATGTTGCATGTGAAACGCCTGTCTATAGCTCCGGCATAGACTTGAGACATCACTGAAGACTATGGTGGGCCAAATGGGGATGCCCTAGTTGGTCTCATCATCCCTGCTAGCTCCTCCAAGCTGCTGGATTCACCATCTCCATCACCAGGTGGTGTATGCCACCAGGTGTACAAGCAAATATCTAAAAGTTGGCTTCAACTTGGACGACAGAATACAGTTATAGACATGTACTAAATCAAGTCTGACTATCATTAACCCTTTGACTCTGAACACGGCTGCTCTTAAGGGTGGTCTATGAGCGCTGACTTCCCTGTGCCTGAGGTGTGATGCCACCCTGTTTTGATGGGTGTGAGTGTCAGCGGCTCTTTTCAAGGACCTCGCTGCTCCGGGTGCAGCCATTAGATGTTGCCCGCCCCCGCTCGCTTGAGTCCAGTGTTGCGGTGATGACGCAGGGCTGCTGGTGGCCCGTCTGGTTGGCTGGGCAGCAGCCTGAGGTGATGTGATGGGGTGCAAGAACAGCAAAGTCCTCCCTGAACCTCCGGGAGATGTTCAGCTGGACTTGGTCAAAAAGGTCAGTGGGATGCGACCCCGCCTCTCGTAGATGATGATGTTGCAATGCATGCTCCCCCCACTGCAGATGATATCATTGATCATTTAACTGCTGGAAAAGGTTTACAAGAGACGCATTTCATTTGATTGAAAAGGGTATATATGCTGTATACTATAGCTTCTTTACATATTATGTAATGTGCACTATGCATGTAACTGTATTTATAGTATTTTTCTTAAATCTTATGCATAAAAAAATATGACTTCTTGAACAAATGTAGACAGCCACTCACAAATACGTTTTAAAAATTACTGAGATCTTTACCATCTTAGCACTTGGCTATTTTGTATTCTGCATATCTTTGGGCTATTCCCCGTTACTTGACATGGTAGCATAACGGAAATAGCATGAGTGCACAAGCCTTGTAAACAAAGTGAGGGAGGGAACCGTAACGCGATGCTCTCCATCTCTCAGGTGGACCCTCCCCACCCGCCTCAGACAGACCTCTATAAACATTTCATCCGAGGGGACGGAACGGGCAGCAAGACAGGGGGAGGGGCTGAAAAGGCAGACCCCGCCTCCCCCTGTCAGGCGCAAGCAGCCGTGCCTAACGGCTCCGCCCAACCTCCAAACGCCCAATCGGACCCGACGGACCCCCAGCGGAAGAAAGTGGCCAAGTACCGCGCCAAGTTCGACCCCCGGGTCACGGCCAAGTACGACATCAAGGCCCTGATTGGCCGCGGCAGCTTCAGCCGTGTGGTGCGGGTGGAGCACAAGAGCACGCGGCAGCCCTACGCCATCAAGATGATCGAGACGCGCTTCCGCGAGGGCCGGGAGGTGTGCGAGTCGGAGCTGTGCGTGCTGCGCCGCGTGCGCCACACCAACATCATCCAGCTGATGGAGGTGTTCGAGACGGCGGAGCGGGTCTACATGGTGATGGAGCTGGCCACGGGCGGCGAGCTGTTCGACCGCATCATCGCCCGCGGCTCCTTCACGGAGCGCGACGCCACGCGCGTGCTGCAGATGGTCCTGGACGGCGTCAAGTACCTGCACACGCTGGGCATCACCCACCGGGACCTGAAGCCCGAGAACCTGCTGTACTACCACCCCGGCGCCGACTCCAAGATCATCATCACCGACTTCGGCCTGGCCAGCAGCCGCAAGAAGGGGGACGAGTGCCTGATGAAGACCACCTGCGGCACGCCCGAGTACATCGCCCCGGAGATCCTGGTGCGGAAGCCCTACACCAACGCGGTGGACATGTGGGCTCTGGGCGTCATCTCCTACATCCTGCTGAGTGGGACCATGCCCTTCGAAGACGACAACCGCATGCGGCTCTACCGGCAGATCCTCAAGGGCAAATACAGCTTCTCTGGAGAGGTGTGTGTGTGTGTGGGTGTGTGTGTGTGTGTGTGTCCGTGTGTGTCCGTGTGCGTCACCTGCTCTTTGACGTCTTGTGCAGTCTTACATACTTAACCCAAAATTTGAAAAGTGCCAGGTTGAAACTTGAGATGATATTCCTTCCCGGTGTAGCGGGACATTTTGCAACCACATTAAAGGGAAGCACAGTGGGGGCACACACACACGCACACACACACGCACATACGCACACACACACACACACACGCACACACACACGCACACACACACGCACACACACACACACAGGCACACACACAGGCACACACACGGTGTTCCAACAACTTTTTTTAATCCCTGCATGCAATTCATAAATGCTCAGTGTGTTGCTCACTTCGTTTGCACACTCATAATCCCCCATGTCCGCCAACTCCAATGTATTTGTCCTCTCGGTTAAGTCAATATGCCCTTCCTCAGTGTGTGTGTGTGTGTGTGTCCGTGTGTGTGTGTCCGTGTGTGTGTGTGTGTGTGTGTGTGAATAATAATTTATGCTCCATCCGCGCTCTTTCTTCTTCTTGGGAGAATGCTGAGTTGCTCTTTTTCTTTGTTACACAGTGTGGGCTGTTGATCGGGCCAGAGAGCTTTCTAAATGGGCCCTTGGTTACTGGTTGCCCTGCATAGCCCAGCCATAAAACACTCATTAGGTTCAACTTTGGATATAGCATGACTGGTTGTCACCTACTCATTTTGTACCATATTGGAAATATTTTCAGCACACGTATGTCAAAGCTGACGAGTGCATTAAAAAACGATTGGCCAAATGTTTGACAATATATAAGAGAGCAAAACATTGTCATTATCTTGGATGTGTTATTTGCAGTCCTTGGTCATTGGTACTCTTTAAATATGCTTTTGAGGCTTTAGATATAACACCATGCAGCGATGCAGATACTTTAGATATGCACCATGCAGTGATGCAGATATTCTTGATGTACACCATGCAGTGATGAAAGATTTATTTTTCATATACACCATGCAGTGATCCAGAGGCTTTAGATATATACACCATGCAGTGATCCAGAGGCTTTAGATATATACATCATGCAGTGATGCGGATACTTTAGATATATAACACCATGCAGTGATGCAAAGGCTTTAGATGTATACACCTTTGCAGTGATGCAGAAGCTTTATATATACATTAGATATACAACACTACGCAGTGTTGCAGAGGCTTTCGATACAGCCCTGTGCAGTGCTTGGCCTATAGCTTTCTCTTCTTCTTGCACATTGGGTCTCTTCCTTTTTTACAAGACTAATCAGAGAGCATCCCCTGACCCATGGAGCAGTGTTGACCTTTCCTTTTAAAGGGCAAAATAGATGAGACGACCAGGTGCATCTGAATTGAATGGGGCTGTTCTGGGGTCATTGCTTATGTATTTATTGCCGTGATAAATAATGTGTACATTTACAACTCATACCTTGAGAATTCTAAAGCAGTTGTTAAGTCGGGGGAGCAGGTATGTGTGTGTGTCTGTGTGTATCATGATTGTGTTAACAAATAGCTGTATGTTAGAAGGTTGAAAGTGAGGACAAAGAGGAAAATACATTGCTTATAAACGAAAAACCTTGCTTTTATGTTGCATGTATAATGGGATCCTGCATGTATGTATGCTGATAAGCACACAAACATTTCTACTGTCAGTTGCATTTAGTTCCATGCAATCCATGGGTGTATTATGAATGAATATCATTTTTACATTTATACTGAAAATGAATCCTCACTTTAAGCACACAGTGTTTTAATGTTATTCAGGCTTAATACACCCTATTACTATTACTAATTGAGTGTCCCTAAATTCAGTTTAGCAACCCATCTTTTTTTGCTACTGCTCTCTGCTGCCGCTTTGTGGACTCAGAATGGAAATGGGCATGGGAGAGGATTTTCCATATACAACTTATCTAAATTGACAGAATCTAAAAGTCCCAAAATAGAACAATAATCATCTGTATATTTAGTTATTTGTTGCCTCTATGTAGTGATTTTGTCTATTTTACCCAAATATATAAATTCATATTTATATTCCGTTGATCAGACGGGTCAAACAAAACTAGTGGCAAAATGAAACTCTTCAAGAAATCAATGTATTGATACCCTAGTTTTTGTCTCCATATTCCCAGTTTGGTTGCATCCCATTACTCAAAACAAATGTGCAAAATAGATTCTTCTGTCGGATTTTATTAGAAGGACAAGTCCCCCAATAGGTCAAACGATTTCAAACTCTGTCACCCCAAACCTTGTGCTGCACAAACAGTTTTGAATGGTTTCAGCGTTGAATGCTGGTGCCAAACTAAGGCCCAATCCCATTTCTACCCCTTACCCCTTCCCCTTACCCCTCCCTCTTGTTTTGAAGGGGTAAACAAAACAAGGGGAAAGGGGTAAGGGGTAGAAATGGGATTGGGCCTTAACCACCCTTAATGAAAGACATGCTAAACACATGAGAACTGATTCATGCTCGGTCTAATCTGTGTCCTGCTGCAGCCGTGGCCCAGCGTGTCCAACCTGGCCAAGGACTTTGTGGAGCGCGTGCTGACGGTGGACCCCAGCGAGCGGCTGACCGCCGGCCAGGCCCTCAAGCACCCCTGGGTGGTGAGCATGGCGGCCTGCTCCTCCATGAAGAACCTGCAGCGCTCCATCTCCCAGAACCTGCTGAAGCGAGCCTCGTCGCGCTGCCACAGCACCAAGTCGGCCCAGTCCACGCGCTCCAGCCGCTCCACCAAGTCCAACAAGGCCCGGCGCGCCCGCGAGAAGGAGCTCCGGGAGCTCAACCGCCGCTACCAGCAGCAGTACAACGGCTGACACCTAAGCCGCCTCGCCCTTCGCTGCGGCTCCTGCCTGTGTAGGCTCCTGTCTGGGGCAGTACTTTCACAGGGATCGCTGCAGCTTAAAGTTGCGGTGTCCAGCGTCCCCCAAAGCCATCGCCATTGCCCAATAGGCCGGGGGCTGTGAAGATAATATATGAATTGAAGCCGATATATTTAGATTGACCCCGTCAATGGGGTTGTGACTCACTGTTGCCGGTAGCAATGCGAGCATCATGCGTGACTCCCGGTGGAAGTGTACAGTACGGGCAGCATGGAGGCGATGTGATGCATTATTTTGGTGAGGAGCTCGTGGACTATAATGGCAGAACGTGTCCCTTCCAGGTGGTGTAACCACCACAACAGCACTGGGAGAAACATGGAGAACCTTTGGCTGCATCCCATTCTGTGTCTCTCACTCATCCCCCCCAAGGCTGAGGTAGACACGCTTCCCTACTCCCCCACACGTCCTCCTCCTCACCTGTTCCTCCTCCTGCTGTCCTCCTCTTCACCTCCTATTCCTGGCCTCCTCCTGTGCTGCCTGTGCCTCTGCATATTTATTTATTATTACTGACCTTACTATTGGTTTCCGTTCAAGCGGTCACTGGATGATGGCCGTCTATGATAATCTGTTGAACAGAATTCTTGGTACTGTGGTAGGTAGAAAAGGGTTGCCTTTTTATGAAGAGGACTGAAAACTGCTTTTCTTGTTCATTTCATTGTTGAAAGAAAATTGCTGTGAAATAATTATTGTGCGACTTGAACAGATGGACAAGTACGGCCAAACTTTATCTGAAGAGCTGGGAGACCCAGCCCACTGCAACAACTTGGATATTGTTGAAGGCCAACATTCAAATACATACGATCCATCAGGACTCATGCCTAAGCTTTTCATATCTTGCGTTTTGCTCCATTCAAATAACACAACTGCAGCTGGCTAAAACTTGGTATATTGTGAATCTTATGTTATTTTTTTCCGCCTACATGTCATTGTTTAGTTTTTACTTCAATCAGCATTTCCCATTGAGAAGCCGTTCAGAATAACAGGAGGGCAACCACAGTTTCAATTGGTCCTACCAAAGATATTTTTACGATGAGAATAAACAGTCGATGGCTATGTTCGATGGCTGGTTTATCAAAGCAGCGCATACTTCTTAGCTGGAGTCTCCTAACATGTCCTACTAGGTGTATTAGATCTGTTTAACAGAACCCTAGTATATTGTACGTCCCCTGCACATATTGTGGTCTTATCAATATAAAAGGATATGCCGTCCGTCTCACTGCACTCTCTGAGTTGGTGTTAAGAGTCCTGCGGTTTAATGGTGTTTTTGTATGCTCTTCTTGCCTGTGAGTCTGACACAACCACCTGCCAACCCACTACGTTTAATATTATTTTATGCGCTTAACCATTTCCTCATTCCTGTTTTTGAACAATGTGTATCTGTGGTCTCAAAACTTCTACACTTTTTAATGTGAAGATTATGTTAACGTGAGGTATTAAAGGAGATAAATCTTATAATTAGAATCGTTTGAAGAATCCATGCTGTAAATACATTACAGTTACGTTTGCACTTAAATTCAATGACATTCTAAGGCTTTGGGATTAGAATTGATATCAGCAGTGAAGGACCTCTGGACTGTAGTTTAATGCCACGCCTCGGCCCATCTCTGTCTTCGCCTCACATGGGATTGTAATATTGCTTGGGGCCTATTCAAGTTAATAAATGTTGGATATGAATTGTTAAAACAAGTACAAAATACATTTTCCTATTTACCAACTGTATTTTTCTAAAAACCCTATGTATGGGGCAAGTACCATTGTACATCTAAAAACGTTCCGTTAAAAATGCAAGACCACGGCTTGGCTATATTTGTTTTGGTCAGTGGTTTTCCTGTTTTGTTGCAAAGCTCTTCCTAGGAAAGGTCATGTTGAGGTTAGTTTAAGAAAACAAAAAGTATACAGTGACCAGAGGTTTGGAGCCAAATAGAAAGAGTGTGTTTATAGTGCAATGGTGTCTGTGATTATGAAGGCTTTTACAGTACATTTCCCTGTATGCCTTATTATATCAATTACTCCCGTGAGCAGTTTGCTATGAGCTGGCCTGTTATTATAAACCTTATATTTTGTGAAGTTTTTATAAGTGATACTGGAAATCTAACCGAGCCACATCAACTGACCTCATTATTCCTTTTTATGTTGGAAAATGATTTTGTTATTTTGCTTCTTCTTGGAATGTTCCGTCATCTTCCTCGCCCACGAGACGTGAGTGTTGACAGGGACCACTTTATTTGAAAACAAAATAAAACCTTGGGATAACACCCAGCAACACCTTCTATGGGCCATGTCCCAAATGTCCCATTCTGGATCATTCCACCAGTCCAGGTTCATCTGATGCTGTCTCTCTTACCCTCTGACCACACTAGCCAGCGCAACACCTTTATGTTGTTGTTTTTTAATCTTTCACATAGACAAGGACATCGGAACATCTAAATGGGTTCTAATACAGTCTACAATTTATATATGTGCAAAGACGCAACATGGAAAAGACTGCTGTTTGTGGTTTGAAACTAAATTCAGTGACCTCAATAATTAATCTTAATTCATGATAGATGACAACATGTGTTCTAGATCATAACAACCATTATCATAAACAAGTTGCGTTTCAGTCATTGGTAAATAAGGGAATTATAAACTTGGCATAATGATACATCATGCCAAGCTATTAGTTGGATTCACACAGAATCAGAACTTCCAGAACCATTGCTGAATGTCAAGTTTATACCAATGAATTACTTAAGTATTTGTAAACCGTTTTGTAGAATGTAAACAGACACATTTGTACAACTGTTTCCTCTAATCTTTGATATATACTTGTGATTTTGTGTAAATGCTGTCCTGAATGAAGTAGCCAATGCAACACTGTTACTTAATTACAGTTGTTATTTGTATTATTTGCGTAAATGAGTATCCCTTAACACTTCCCTTGTTTTTCTTACTTTTGTTATTTGTTTTATACAATGAACTTCTTTGATGAGTTTTTGTTTTATGGATATGTGCCAATAAATGAAATTGGTGATGACATTTTTTCTTGAAGAGGTATTGCATTCCTGATGTCAGTGTTTGCAGGAGGCATCTTTCTGCTTCTCATATTATGCTACTTATGACTTAAACCAAAATACATTGCAGCTGCTGCTTCTGTATACTGTATTGTAATATGTGGTTCGTTCAGAGTTGTGTTTTTCCTTCAACCCAATTTTATCTCTGTTTAATTATTCCACATCATCGTACATATTCTGTAAGAAAAAATCGACAGAATACTGATTGACTACATGACAAACCCCTGGCAAGTTTAGCCATGGCAGTATATACCTAACAGGATGTGGAACCCTCCCGTATGAAGTGGCTATCAGGCTCCCTCTACAGGCAGAACGTTGTTATTAATGCAACAAAGGCCAGTAGAAGTGCAATCTCTAAAACATGAACTTAATCTCTCGTCTCATTCCTAACCTAAAACCTGAATTGAATCAGCTCTAACCTAATTTCTAAACTAAATCCTTTCTACCTAACAGCTGAACTTAACCATCTCTTACCTAAACCTTACCATCTCTCGCCTAATTTATAACCTTATCATCTCAAACTTACAACCTTACCTTAACCACTTCTAACCTATTACCTAAACCTATCCACCTCTGACTTACTAATCAGTCAACTTTACCATATCTACTCTTAAACCTAAACCTAACCATCTCTGACTTACTAATTCCTAAAAGTAACCATCTACCCTGATAACTTAACTTAACCATACCTTACCTAATGCTAAAAACTTAAACATCTAACAAGTTAAAATTATAAATGTATTAATGTAGTTAGTTCAACTTAATTTCCCAGAACTGTGGTCCCATGAGTGATGTCCTGAAACTGCAGCCTTAATAGTGTGCTGCTGCACTTGCAGGAACATACGGTACTAGTGAATGCAAGGCTTCTGATGATTCTCCCCCAGGCAGCAGGGTTGCCAGATTGGACACGATCCATCTATTATTTTAAAAGCAACCTTTTTTTTTTAAGATGATCTAACCGTGGCAAAAATCGGTGCAAATAAAACTCCGAAGAAATATGTACAACCTTGACAAGTTATGAAAGTATTAAAGCAGAACCGGCGCACATTCGAAGTTGTTCTGTTTAGTCAACACAAATCTGGCAACCCGATCAAATAGACGTCAGTGTGGTATACGGAGGAGTTTGCTTCTGGTAGCTTTTGTTCAGTTGCTGTTAAACTACAAATCAGTCTATACTTGATATAGCACTGACCGTAACAACATACATGGACAGACATTTATTTGAAAAGCGAGCCATTTAGGTAAGTAGGACCAAGTAAATGCTGTTGTATCCCACTGCTTCAAGACATTATGCTGCTAGCAAGCTAGCGTTGCGCATGTGAGAGTGATGGGGTCTTCAAGCTCCTTGTAGCAGGCTGGCATTAGCACGCTTCGTTGTTTACATTATTGCGGTACATTGTTCTCTCTCTCAAGTAAATACTCGAGTGGTCTGATAGACAATATGTCATATGTGATCTATTCTCTGTAAGCCTCAGATATACTGTGTTGAGGCTTATTCTCTTAGTTTATAGGGTGAAAATCACTAGTGGATCTGGACATAACACCAAATAATACCATATCTTTATTTGTGTTGACTGTTCGTTTACTGGCTAAACGTTTTGTCTGTACTACTACTGTTTTGTTAAAGATATTTGGAATCAATGAGCGTTTGTTTTTCCTGTGGTCATGTTTTGCAAGCAATGCCTGGTAAAGAGACACTGTCTCAACAAATGTTGATGAAATTAGCCAATTACAATGAACGAGTATATTCAGAAAGTGTAAACTCGTGTGGAACAATTTCAAACCAAGATAGAAAGATTTCTACTCTATACCCACTAATCGTGAGCAAATATATTGGGCGCTATCATCCATATACGTTATTCCATAATAGTATATCTGGAGATGGTGTTGGTTCGCAACGGGCTGATTGACACATTTAACGTCAAAAGTAAAGCCATTTGCTGCCTTTCCTGGTCTTTGATTGCAGGGAATGAGAAGTGTGCTAGTAATCTAAATAAAAAAGTTAAATGTTCTGTCTTTTATAATTTTGCAGTGTGGTGTCTTGTTTACACAAGCTGTCACACCCTGTCGTTTACAGCCCTGCCGTACGCAATATGGCTATTTTTACAACCATGGGTCTGAACCAGTAGTCATTAGCTCCATTGTTCTAGAGGCAGGGATCTTTCCCCAAACTTCAAAGCAGTGATTTGACGTGTTAGATGTAGGTTAATGCATCTTTCTAGAGTAATAATAGTTTATCCATCTTTGTTCAAGTGAAATTGTACACAGATTTACAGTCCACGCTGTATAAGCCTCCTACCCACATCAATCTTCCTTACTAGGAAGAGTCTTAGTGTCATAAATAGACGCTAAATAAAATAACTGCCACCCATAAGTTACTTAATTGTAATTGCTTTCCAAAAGTGCATATGTTTTTGATATGCAGAGTGTCACTACTGGTTTGTCTAGACATGTTGATTGAATTAACAGCCTCTTATCTCATCAGGCGTTGTCCAGGAAGGGGTGGAGGTCTTGGCTAGGTATTATAAAAGCCTAGTTTGCTGTTTGCTGCTTCGGTAGCCTCCGAGCTGATTTACGAGAATGTGTTTATTGTAGCAGTATTGATGTCATGTGGGAATGCCTTGGGCGTTTAGCGATAGGTTTCCATTTTGCTATTGTGAAGCTCCTGTCTATCTGGTAGCTCCTCCTCAGCCCAGGGCCCTTGGAGCTCTCGGTGCCATGTGCTTGACATGCACCGATTCCTCTTTCTCTGCCCTCACTATCTTCATTATGATTGATTGTGTTTCAATGGGTTATGAGCGTGTATCCTTGTGCTCTATTTGTGCTTGTGGAGTAAGGGAATAGACAAGATCCGCCGGAGGAGTATTCTGTGCGTATGCCTTATGGCTGTGTTACTTCCTGACATAATTACTTTGTTTGTTAAAACAAAAATGCCTAACTGTACATTTACTTTTCTAGGAATCAAAAGACGACCCTGGATTGAACCAAACTTGTCACTGGTTGGACCGACGCTAATCCTCCACACATTTCCACTGGTTTTAACGCATCGCTTCTCAAGATGAAAACCATGTCTGTAGTCGGGCTCCACCACTGACCTGCTAACTGCACTACAAACATGGAGAGGAAACGCCGAAAGAAATGAATCAAGCTGCTCAGGACTTAAAAAATGTGGACTCAATCACCGAGCTCTGGACTTGAAATGCTGGGTCCCAATTCTTAACACCGGATCCTGCGTTCAGTAACACTTAATTCATTACCCAGCCTTACCCCTATCTAATGGTGTGGGTCTACCAAGGAACCGCCATGCCTCTGCATCCCATCTGGGTGTCCCTGTTGTTGGGGCTGCTGCTCGGCCTTCTGCCCATGGTGGGAACGGAGGCAGAGGGCGGAGCCCAGCAGCCCTATGACCCTCCCACCAGCACAGAGGCCCCGCCCTCCGGCTCCAATTGCTCCGACCTCACGGTGAAGCTGGAGTTCTCCACTCGGGTGGTGGAACACGGTGAGGGAACATGGGTTAATTCTCTAAAAAGTCCCTTGTTTCTCTTAGGTTCTGTTTGGGTTCGAGTCCTCCCGAAGCCTTTTCATTAGCTAGCGTTGGAGGAGGGGATCCCACAAGATGTTTGTCTGAGCTATTCCTTTTGGACACAACATGCCATCAGTGGTGGTATCGGTATTGCAGGCATTGTGCTGAGGAATAGATTGCAGCACAATAAGTCTGGTTCACGTTACTTGTTTTTCTGCTCTCCCACATATCATCTTGTCAGCAATATAAAAGCAAGCAGGAGTGTGTTGTTGTCTCTGTATTTAGAAATGTATTGTTATGTAATACAGGTGATGCAGGTCTTACTACTGGGATTTAATCATTACCCAGCATCATTGTGAGTGTAATGCTTTTCATTCACTTGTCCTATATTAATGGGCTGTTTAATCTGCAACTCCCCAGCTGCAGAGAGTTTCAATACGCTTACAGTTTGTCCTTTCTTTACATTATTCCTGGAGTTTTATTGTTGAGATAGTTAGGTATGTCATGCTCGGAGATGGTTTGTGGCAGGATATCTGTGAGTTTAACCCGCCCATAGCACAGCCTTCTATCATACATCTCATTGAGTTAGAAAATTATTATTATGTCCACAAATGGATAATAGACCAAGAGGTAGATCATATTTGGATATTTCATGAAATTCATTCATCAATGTTTGCCCACAGTTCTTGTGTTTCTGATGGGTTTTTAGTTTTCAATATTGTTAATTATCTACACCTTAAAACCGTACCCACCGAACCCTTATCATTTATATCACATGCTCTATAAATATAAAGCATTATTGGGAATACGTGCATTCAGCGCGCTCTGTCTCATAACTTGTCTGTTCCATATGCAAACAGTCTTCTTTATTTTCCTTAATTTAAATAGGCTTTTTCTGCACTTTGTTAACGGGTCAGTGAAGACACAGGAGAGAGTGTCGGCAGCAGACATAGGGAATGTATGCACCGCCCTGCAGGTCGGACTCAGAATCAGATCAATTCCGGCCAGCTTGTTAACACACTGGCAGGCCGGGCCGCTGGGCCGCCTACACAGACTGCTTCCTAACACGGCTCTCCTGCTCTTCCCTCTGCGCAGAGTACATCGTCGCCTTCACTGGCTACTTCTCCGCCAAAGCCCGTAGCCTGTACATCAGCAGCGCCCTGAGGAACGCCGCGGACGGGGTCCTGGAGTGGCACATTGTTCCCCGGGAGAACCCGGCCTCCGACTTCCCCAGCGACTTTGAGGTGGTCCACATGCGGCAGGCGTCGCATAGCAACCTGGTGACGCTGGAGGACCACCCGTACATCAAGCGCGTCACTCCACAGCGCAAAGTGTTCCGGACCCTAAAGTACACCCCATGTGAGTCGTCGATGCTCGCATCACGCACATTGTATGGATTCACTGTTTTCATTGTTGTTATTTGTGACGGCCATTTGTATTTTTTGAGAATGCTGATATCGTATACTCTGTTTCAGTCTGTAATGATTTGAATACTTTAGTTTGTCTTGATCAAGGAAACTTTAGCCAACACTTTGGGCTCTGGTTAGTTGCAGTCCTAAAGTGTCATATTTTCAGCTTTAGTTTATTTCATGAGCAGCATTGCCTATTTCACAATTATTGATTGGCCTCTGACCATAGTCCATCATTATATCTGTCGGTCTTTCTCTCTTGCTCTCTGTACACTTGGTATGAGGCGAGGTGTGTGGGTGTGGGCGTGTGTGTCACTGCAGTCTGTGTTTGTGTAGAGGAGGTGTGTGTTTATTATTGCAGTGTGTGGAGTTTGTGTATGAACTTGTATGTTGTTGAATACTACACACACACACACACACACACACACACACACACACACACACACAGCCACACACACACAGCCACACACACACAGCCACACACTAGAGATGGTGTGTGTGTCTGAGAGCCTGTGTGTGTCTGTGTCCCTACACGGGGGATATGAAGCCAGAAACACAGGGTGTCTGTGTTTCCACATGGAGGAGTACTAAGTGAAGCTGTCTGGGGGTGGGGTTGCTGATCGCCTGCTGTACCTGGCGATGGATGAAAGCTTTCAGTGTGTCCTGAAACACACAGCTTTCGGCGCGAGTCTTTCGGTGCCAGGGTTACGAGGCAGTGGTGGGATCTCAAAGTCCATAATGAGAAAGCTAACATTGTTATTGTTCATTGTTTTGTCTTCCCATTTTCCGTATTTCAGTGGCAAAGGACATTGGTTGCCCCACACTTATTATCTGAACACTTTAATTCATGGACAAAAACATCTATTAGACCAGGAAAGGATGGGAGCAATGAACATTAAATTACATCTTTAGGCAGCATGGCAAGAACAGAAGAGAAGCAGAACAGCCTGCCTCTGATTCTTTTTGCTCAAGACCAGTGACGGTTCTTCTTTGAAACCAATCATTCTCAACTGATTCAATGTGTAGGGTTTCATGCACCTATATGGCAATAATGACGGATAGGAATGCACTGATTCTACTTTTTTCAGACCAAGAACAAGTACTTACATTTGTGTACCCTCTGATACCGAGTACCGATATGAGTACTAAATAATACCGTAGCAGTTTAAAGAGCCAGAGAATGGTTCAGCAGAGAGATCTCGGGAATAGGGGGTGTGTTATCGCCATGGTCATTGTACTGTATTTGTCCGTGAAGCCCAACCCTCAGACTCAGGTTTTATATTAGTCGATGCTCCTCAGACGGACAGTCCCCATCCACACACACACCATAGCGGTATACAATACGTTTCCAAAAAGCTCCACTTTCTCTCGAAAGCCACAGTCAACCGCCGCCAAGGCAGAGGTCACACAGACCCCGCCGCCGATCCACCGAGGTCATAACTTCCAAGCGCCTCTGACGTAACGAGTGGAACCTGCATCGTTTTTTAGGGAAAAGGGCAAAAACATCGGATTCTACCCCTTTTTCCTCTAAACTGGGGGCTTGGTTCAGTATCTGCACCTAAATGGCATAGATTACTATGTTTATGATCATATCAGACCAATAACCATGAAGAAGAAAATAAAATAAAAGGTTATGTTGCGTAAAGTGGTAACGGGTGGTTGTATCTTAGAAGTTTTATGAGTGCAGTATCGGTTCTAAGTACTGGTATTGGTGCATCCCTAAAGACAGATAGTTTGGCTGCTCAAATGCAGCCAAACTAAGAGGGAGGGAGGGAGAGAGGAATAGGACTAGGAGAGGAATAAACAGAAATAAAGAGAGGACAAGGATTGATGATGCCAATGAAAGGGAAAGTAATTGCTTACCATGAGGGAGAAAGCCTTATGGAAACGGTAAAAGAGAAAAAGGTGGAATCAGGATGTGGGGCCGTGCTACTGATCGGACGGCACCTCCATTTAAGATGGAAGGAAATAGGGCCCGACCGATTCATCGGCCTGCCGATTTAATCGGCCGCTTATAGCCTTTTTGAAAATAATCAACATCTGCCAAAAAGACGCCGATTACAACCAATTATTATTTATTTATTTATTTATTTTTTAGAAATGTTATTGCGCTTAGTATCCTGCAGATTGCGATCCTACTCGCCTTGCTAACTAACAACTTTAGCTGGAGTAAAAAAGAGATTGAATTTTACTGTACAACATGAAAGCACGCTCGCTCAGGCAGCTGCGCGCTCACCTCACCAATGTACACAAGACGCGTTGTTTGAGCATTTTGTGCCTGTTTTTCTTTAGGTCCCAGGCCATGTTAAATTGTTATACTGTGGACTAACGGTTAGACCATACTGCTCAGCACGCACGTGTTAGTCACTGCTCACGAGCGCAGCACATTGGGAGTTAGTTATTTATTTTACATTTTACATTACACTCATTTTTGACTGTAAATGTATTCTAAAACACTCAAAGGTTCTGCATTCAATTCACATATTCGTCAAAAGTGTTTAAAGTATATTTAAGGTATCAAAAACTACGTTTTTTTGTTTTGTTTTTAATCGGCCGATTAAATCGTAATCGTAATTTTTCTCTGAAAATAATCGGCATCGGCACTCAAAAATCAATATCGGTCGGGCCCTAGAAGGAAACCCCATGAGGCCAGCACTTTGAATCGGTCCTCAGTTGTCTGGTCCCGGCTCTGCGTCAAGCCGTCCATGCTCTATGTCCTCACAGCACCTGAACCCAGCGGCCCTTGCAATGACACTCGTTGGACGGAGAAGTGGCAGTCGTGGCAGACATCCCGCCCCCTCCGGCGGACCAGCCTATCCATCAGCTCCGGGTTCTGGCACGCCACAGGCCGCCACTCCAGCCGCCGCCTGCTGCGGGCCATCCCTCGCCATGTGGCCCAGATCCTCCAGGCCGATGTTCTCTGGCAGATGGGACACACCGGTAGGACCCCTGAACCGTGACCTCCAGCCCTATTGACATGACTTTACCACTTATGAGCTTTGTTTATAGAGCACCCTTCAGACAAGGTCTTGCAAATCAAAGTTTCACAGAATAAACCTGGACAGATTACTAATAAAATATAATGTGTATGTGTCTGTTTGTGTGTGTGTAGGTTCTGGGGTGAAGGTGGCAGTGTTCGACACAGGCCTTAGTGAGAAGCACCCTCATTTCAAGAACGTGAAGGAGAGGACCAACTGGACCAATGAAAAGACTCTGGATGATGGTGAGAACGGGTGTGATGATGATGATGCTGATGGCAATATTTGAAATGCCAGTTGAAGACTAATATGATATGGATGATGTGGCTATAAATAGTACCAAGAGTGATATGGGTCACTGCTTCCATTCAAAGGATTGACATCAATATGTCTTAAATCTGTGGCACTATGCGCTTGCATGTGTTCCAATATTCCTAGTTAAAAAAGGTTTTTTTTCATTTTTCTTTTCAGTTTAGCAAGATATGGTATATTAATAAAAAGAGATCAGACTGGGCTCTTCATATGTGGACTGTTGTTTTTTGGGCAAATATCTTCAAGCCTACAGTGGAGTTCTGAGTGTTCGCCTGAGGCCTACAGTGCAGTTCTGAGGGAGTTTCTTGCTCTCTCTGCAGGGCTTGGTCATGGCACCTTCGTCGCGGGAGTGATTGCCAGCATGAGGGAGTGCCAGGGCTTCGCCCCAGACTCTGAGCTTCACATCTTCAGGGTCTTCACCAACAATCAAGTAGGTCCACCAATTTTGTCAATGAGTTCATACTAATTCAAAGTGGCATGTGAAGCCAAGTGAAGCCAGCAGAAGAGTCATATATTAGGAGGGTGAATAAGATGTATCGGTGTGTTTTGTGCAGTGGGTGTAGGTGATGGAACTTGAGCGTGTCACTTCCAGTATCATTAGACATGGCATGACCAGTTTCATCATTTCCGCCACCTGTTTATGTATTTCTGAAATGGGTAATATTGGATTCTGCGTACGTGTTAATTGTCCTAATAGCCCCCTCTGTCTGTCTTCCATGTGAGGAGGTGCTTTGCACCACCATGTGATGTATAACCGGTGTGTCCTGGTCCACAAGGTGTCTTACACTTCCTGGTTCCTTGATGCCTTTAACTACGCCATCCTGAAGAAGATCGACGTTCTCAACCTCAGCATCGGGGGGCCTGACTTCATGGACCACCCCTTTGTTGACAAGGTGATGTCATTACCTGAATCCCTACTTTATTGTTGTGTTAAATGAAACCGGTTATGTATGTAATTGATAGTCAATTAAATGCCTTGTTATTCCAATGCATTAGACGGTGCTCTAAGGCACCGGTGCCAATGCCTCTACCCATTCTTGTGTCACTCAGTTAATTACTAGTGTATCATATTATATGACAAACTTTATCTAACCATTTCTCACTTTTAGGGTCTGTTTTTGTTTTTTTCGTTAGCTAAAGATTCCCCCCTCAAAAATATATTACTATATTATAATGTTAGAATTCATGCTGGCATAGGTGAAATGCCATGGAAATGGTATATGTTTTGGAGCCAACGTCTTTCAACAGAATGCATAAATCCAGCTGCAGAACAGCAATCCCTTCGTAGATCCTCCAGGCGCTTAGATACCTCAGTCCAACCTGTGGGTAAAGTGTTCCCCGCTCGTGCTCTGTCCCTCGTTCTCCAGGTGTGGGAGCTCACCGCCAACCGCGTCATCATGGTCTCTGCTATCGGCAACGACGGACCTCTGTACGGGTGAGTGAGTTGCGCCACCCCTCAGGGCAACGGGGCATGCTTGGATCAGGGTCCATGTGTACCGTGGGTAACCTTGTATCTTTGGTTGGATCTCAGCACGCTGAACAACCCCGCCGATCAGATGGACGTGATCGGGGTGGGGGGCATCGACTTTGAGGACAACATCGCCAGGTTTTCCTCCCGAGGAATGACCACATGGGTGGGTTTCTCTTAACCTCTCTCTCTCTCTCTCTCTCACTCTTATGTAAACTCAGTAGAAACAGAGCTGCCGGCCGTGTCCCCAGCCTGCACCCCCCCCCCCCCCCTCCTTTCATCCACCCACATCTTCTCTCTGAACAGCCGGCTGGATATAAGAAGGCCTCTTAAAGAACGACCCCACTCCCTTCCTCTCCCTGTCTTAAAAGCCCTTCGGTCCAATATCACAAAGACAATCTCTTTCCCTCCATGACAATTTTCATTAGTCACACGTCTGCTCACACATTGCGCTCTGATGCTCTCGCTCTCACTCCCTTTTTGGTTCCCTCTCTCTTCCCCTCTCTTTGCCCAGGAGCTATCAGGCAGCAATAGATTATTTGACTCTCTCTCTCTGTGTCTGTGCGTGTCTGTTTTCACACGCCCAGGAGCTACCAGGGGGCTACGGCCGCGTGAAGCCGGACATCGTGACCTACGGCTCGGGGGTGCGGGGGTCCGGGATGAAGGAGGGCTGCCGCTCCCTGTCGGGCACCAGCGTGGCCTCGCCCGTGGTGGCGGGGGCCGTCACCCTGTTGGCCAGGTCGGTAACCCCAGTCTCTGTGCAGGGGGTCCCCATCGCTCACGTTAAACGTCCTGGTTTCATCGACTGCCTGTCAATGGACCAATGGACAGTTTGGGTTCAGGCTGCAGATGTTATACAGTGAACAGGCCAGCGTGACCAGACATGTTGAAATGGTTTAGAGTCTGCTTGGTATTAAACCTGACGCCCGTAATGGATGCATTAGACGCACACAGGCACACCGAACCAGCAGTCCTCTCTTGCCTGCAGCACTGTGCTGAACCGGGAGCTGATCAACCCAGCGTCCATGAAGCAGGCTTTGATGGCGTCAGCCCGCAGGCTGCCCGGGGCCAACATGTTCGAACAAGGCCACGGGAAACTGGACCTGATAAGGGCCTACCAGATCCTCAACAGCTACCGGCCCCAGGCCAGGTGAGTGACGAGCACCACAGCCACCTTGTTCGCATTATCACTCTAATATAATTTCATAACTTTCCACTTCTTCTTTCCTAGCTAACAGTGAGGTGGAGAAGATCCTGAAATTTGAATCCCTATGTACTTCATCAAGAACACATTTTGTGTCTCTGATACCGAGTCCCGATATGAGTCCTAAATAATACCAAGAGTTTGAAGAGCCAGTTAAGCCTCTGGTTCAGCGCAGAGTTCTAGGAAAGAGGGGGCGTGTTATCGCCATGGTCGTTGTGTATCAGCGTTAGAATGAATGATTTGTATATGAAATGTGTCCATTTAATTAGGACCCCAAGAAACTGAATCTCCGAAGAGATCCTGAGAGATTCCCTCCCCTAAAGTTGTTTAGGTCTGGATAGATCCCTAACCTGGTTAGGCGGTATCTCACGGAGGCGGAGTCTTTTAACTACATTGAGAATCTGTTCCACATCTATAACTACCCTGATCTGACCCCTGGACCACTGTTGACCTCTCACTCAGCCTCTCCCCCAACTACATCGACCTGACGGAGTGTCCGTACATGTGGCCCTACTGCTCGCAGCCCATCTACTACGGGGGCATGCCCACCATCGTCAACGTGACCATCCTCAACGGCATGGGAGTCACCGGCAGGATCGTAGACAAGGTATGCATGAGCACCGCCGATTTAATGGAACAGAGCCCCCTCTTCACTGTGAGTAAAGCAAAGACACTCTTTTGTGTACCACTGCCCTGAATTCAGAACTGTCCGTTAGTGTCTGGCGGAAAAAAGCGGTTATTGGACTCACAGTTGAAAGGATGTAATGGTGGTGCTATGTAGCACATACTCCACCCACACCCTGCGCCCTTGACCATGTAGTAGTATATAGTATATTTTTTGCGTCCTGTCTTGCCGCTCTACCCGGGCTTCACCTCTATCCTCACCCAAACACCGGTTTTCCAGCATCCACGCGACATTCTCATTTTATGTGCTACATGTGTGAAAGGGGCGCAACTCTGGACAGTGTCCAAAACTGATTCTCCGGTCATTGAGGGAAAAGGGCTCGTGTCACATTTCAAAATAGGACTTCAGCAGCCTGGAAATGTTGTTGTGGTACCTGTATTCACTGTGAGCTGCTTTTGGAGAACTGTGATGCCTAACCCTTCCTGCAACCCGCAGCCTATCTGGCAGCCCTACCTCCCCCAGAACGGGGACCACATCGACGTGGCCATGTCCTACTCGGCCGTGCTGTGGCCATGGGCAGGCTACCTGGCCATCTCCATCTCTGTGGCCAAGAAGGCGGGGTCGTGGGAGGGCGTGGCCCAGGGTCACGTGATGGTCACAGTGGCGTCGCCGGCGGAGAACGACGTGAGTGATTTAAAATAAGAACAGGGGAATGTAACGCTTGCTTTGTATTTTTCAGTGACTAGCTTATTTTAATAAATAAATCAAATCGTTTTACGCCTAGCCCTAATTTATATCTGTATTTCGGTCTTATTTAAAAAATGTACTTTTGTACTTTACAGTAACTCCATAAATCAAAGTCAACACTTCTATATGAACACCCTGAGCACTTGGACAGATGGGCCCCTCCCTCCCAGATAGACCTACTCTTTCCAGGGTAGATAGACTAATAACAATGGGGTGCCAGCAGAGGCACATGAGAAGACGCCCAAACATGAATGGAAAGTGTGAGGAATCGTCTCAGGACCTCCTGGCTCTGTGTCATAGTGCTGTCAAGGCGAGGGCTGGTCTCCTCATTGACCTCGCGGCCGTCACAGCGGCCCCCAGTGTGTCAGGTCGTTAAAGGGTTTTAACATTAAATGAATTTGATTTGTCCTCTGCCCCTCCCCAGTCGGTGGTGGGCGGGGAGCTGACCTCCACCGTCAAGCTTCCCATCAAAGTGAAGATTGTACCGACGCCTCCCCGCAGCAAGAGGGTGCTGTGGGACCAGTACCACAACCTGCGCTACCCGCCCGGCTACTTCCCCCGAGACAACCTGCGCATGAAGAACGACCCGCTGGACTGGTGGGTGGAGCGGGAGGCCAACGCTAGGGACGGGATGGAACTAATGTACTCATGAGAAGCACATATAACGGCAGGCTGGAGGCCTTTTTCCACATCGTCGATGTGAAACAGCCTTGAAGCTGTCATGGTTCTCAAAGTGGTTTTATTTGCCTTTATTTCTTATTTAATATTATTTATAGAGTGATAGGCTGGTACCTTTTCCTCCAGAAGCAGCACAGCGATTTATGCAAAAAAAACTGGATCTCAACCAGCGCAGGGTAAACACAGAAAAGATTAGAATAATACTGCAGGCCTACACATACAATTATTAAAGGTTCGACATCTTCTCTCACTAGGAAGATAAGGTAAATATCAATGTGGGCTTTATGCTAAATCTACAAGGCTTCCAAACACCTTTTAATATTGCCCAAACCTGATATGGAAACCTTATCATTTGTGTGTATAATCATCTGCCCTTTTGAGCAATCATCAAAACCAAATATCATATTGTATATCGTGCGATGCACTTTCTTTGCTACTCTATATCCGGTCCACCTTTCAAGCTGTGTGTCGGTGCGTGTGTGTGTGTGTGTGCGTGCAGGAACGGGGACCACATTCACACCAACTTCCGGGACATGTACCAACACCTGCGGAGCATGGGCTACTTTGTGGAGGTGCTGGGTGCGCCCATCACCTGCTTCGACGCCAGCCAGTACGGCACTCTGCTGCTGGTGGACAGCGAGGAGGAGTACTTCCCCGAGGAGATCACCAAGCTGAGGAGGGACATCGACAACGGCCTGTCCCTCATCGTCTTCAGCGATTGGTACAACACCTCCGTCATGAGGAAGGTCAAGTTCTACGACGAGAACACCAGGTAGGTTAGCGCGCCGCCGCCTTGCCTCGAGTCATTTAGCCGCGGCCCGCTGGTTGATTTGAAGCCAGAGCCTTGTTGATTGGTTTATTTTGAGACTCCTCTGTTGCTTGTCACACAGCGTGTTCCGTCAAGCTTGCCACTGACAGCGCTGATCGTTGAGTCGTTTTTGGTGTTGTTAAACGCACGCCTTTTATGTTGGAAATTAGGTCTGGCAATTATTGAGATTATTTTTACCTTGTTTTCTGATGTGATCCTTAGGCAGTGGTGGATGCCAGACACGGGGGGCGCCAACATACCGGCCCTGAACGAGCTGATCTCTGTGTGGGGGATGGCCTTCAGCGACGGGCTCTACGAGGGAGACTTCACCATGGCAGATCACGACAGTAAGAACACACACATTCACATACACATACACATACACATTCATACATACATAAAACGCCAAAAACAACTTAATGATCTGCACTGTCACTGGGAAGCTTTACAGAAACTACTGTGTTTCTTAAAATATAAATATATCTAGATATAGAGATAGATAGATAGATGCTTTCACCTTTTTTTCTATTTATTTCATATTATTTACAGATGCCAAAGAAATGCACCATTATTCAATATAGTAGTTATTTTACTTCCAGTTGAGCAGACATCCTGTCGTTACTTTAAAATTACATAAGAGAGCCACCCTGTTTTTAGGGACTAGATGCCTTGCTTTTATCTCATATCTCATAATGCATCTAATTTCTGAGGTATCTTCCGAATGTTATCTTGTGTTCCTTAACTAGCGGTCCCTGGGTATGTCTTGATTCTCTCTCCCTCTCTCTTTAGTGTACTATGCCTCAGGCTGCAGTATCGCCCGTTTCCCTGAAGATGGAATAGTGATCGCCAAAAATCTTAAAGACCAAGGTATTTATTTTGGGCTGTTAAATCATTTTATTTCCTTGAGAATGATAGCAAAGCCTGTCTGCGCTAGTCTGGTACACTGCGAGGAGCTGGAGTCTGTTCAAACGTGTGTGTGTGTGTGTGTGTGTGTGTGTGTGTGTGTGTGTGTGTGTGTGTGTGTGTGTGTGTGTGTGTGTGTGTGTGTGTGTGTGTGTGTGTGTGTGTGTGTGTGTGTGTGTGTGTGTGGTTTAGGTCTGGAGGTGTTGAAGCAGGAGACCGCAGTAGTGGAAGGAGTTCCAATCCTTGGACTGTACCAAACGCCATCTGACGGGGGCGGCCGTATTGCTCTGTATGGAGACTCCAACTGTATAGATGATAGCCACAGGCAAAAAGGTAAAAGAAAATGGAATCCTGAATGATTGTTTTGAGACAAATTGCTTGTTAAATCTAGCTTTGGTTAGTCAATAATAAAGTATTAAAAGAGGAACTTATGTCAGTTACAGGGTGATGTTTCAGTATTACTAGCCTATGAAAATAAAATAAACGCAATTGTACTGCAAAATGGATGAAACACAAGTACAACACTTAAAAATACGGATTCACTTGCTGAAATAATGCTCATCTCACACACAGCTGCCTTGCTTAACTACTAGGGATGGGTCCGAATATTCGATTATTGGTTCACGACGGTCAAAGTCTTTTTTTAACATTTGGACCGTTAACATTTATTCCCATTCAAATAAACAAGAATTAACGGACGGAACTAATGTTGGACAGGTGTCCAAGGGCATTATCCTGCTTCCAACCATGGTCACAGACCATTTATTTATATTTTCATATTTTTTACAATCCAAATATAAAGTTTTTCACAAACCATAACTTTGTTTCCCTGGTAACGCCTGAGGGTTTGACTAATACCTGGAATAATCCACTCTCGTAAGTTTCTTATGCAACGGAAACGTTTTTCACTCCTCCAGTAAATAGGACGGACCTTAGCTACGACTTGGCAACGGGAGGTATTCTAGTCCGCTCAGCTATGCGCTAGAAAGCTAACGTTATGTATTGTACATATTTATAATTTGAAATTTATCCAAGCCTTAATACCACAGATACTCTAGGGTCTATAGCTTATGACTGCTTTGTCTGATTACAGTTTCATTTTTTTTTACAATTCATTTTTCACAATTTACCAGCACTCGTTTTGAAGACCGAATCACCGCGCCATTCGTTTCAATGGAAATCGCGACGGTGTATACTTTCAACATAAAGTGTACATATTTATAATTTGAAATTCATCCCAGCCTTAATACCACAGATACTCTAGGGTCTATAGCTTATAACCGCGTCCATACCGCGTTTTTGGATTACAGTTTAATGCATTTTTCACAATTTGCCAGCTCTCGTTTTGAAGGCTGAACAGACAATTTGACTCTACCCACTTAGCAGGTCATTTTTTTTTTTCACATTTAAGATAGGCCTACTAATTGATTCCTTGCCGACGATCCATGGCTGCCTTCGTGAATGTTGGCACCCATCGAATAATCAATTATTCGTTCATACCAGCCACCGATTATTTGAGTTATTCACATCCCTATTAACTACCAACAAATTGGTTAGTTTTCACTCTGTAGAAAAAGTGTCAAAGCTGCTGTTTGTTCAAATAGTCACCAGGGATCACAGGCTGGTCACCATTACAAGCTGGTGCCTCACCAACACCTCTCAGGACCTTCTCTAACGTTCCCCTGGTTCTTCCATTCCAGATTGTTTCTGGCTGCTGGATGCGCTGCTGCAGTACACATCTTATAGCATGACTCCGCCGAGTCTGGTCCACTCCCACAGCAGAGTATCGGCCCCTCAAGGCACAGACCGCCCACTGCCACAAAGACTGGAAGGTAAGCATGGTTTTGAATGGTAATTGTCAGATATATATTTTGAATACGTCTCGCATGATAGCATGTACATATGCAATGCAAAAACACTCACGTTATATGTCTGTATATGTTCTACTCTTCTGTAAACATTCCTCCACTTTCCCTCGCAGGCAACCATCTCTATCGTTACTCTAAGGTGCTGGAGCCACACTTGGGCGATCCTAAGCCCCGCCCCTTACCTGCCTGCCCTCACCTGTCCTGGGCTAAGCCCCAGCCACTCAACGAGACAGCGCCCAGGTACGTTCAATCGCACATTATCCTACACACTACATATTTTGTAGTTCTGTAAAGGGAATAACTCAAGCGAGGTGTGTTGTTGGCTGATGTTTTCTTACAGCTATTCTGTTCTTGCAACTCGTTAATAGGTTTTTACCTCAACCAGACAAAATTCTAGAAATTGCTCTCAACTGCGCTTGATGGAGTTTGTGCATTGCCCGCCCTGTATTCCTTCTGTCTCTCACCCTCTCCCTCTCTTACTCTCTTGTATTCCTAGTAATCTGTGGAAGCACCAGAAGCTGCTCTCGGTGGACCTGGACAAGGTGGCTCTGCCCAACGTGAGGCCCTACCGGCCCCAGGTCAGGCCTCTGTCTCCTGGGGAGAGTGGGGCCTGGGACATCCCTGGTGGTGAGTCCAAACCGTCATAAGTTCAATACAAAGAGCTTTAATTCACTTTAAGGTCTAATTCCCGGGGCGCCCCGGTGGCTCGGCGGGTAGAGCGTGTACCATTAAAGGCTCAGTCCCACCGCAGCGACCCGGGTTCGATTCCTGACCGTGGTCCTCTGCTGCATGTCTTCCCCTCTCTCTACTATACCTTCCTGTCTGTTACTCTGCAATAAAAAGGATAGAACCTTCAAAAATATAAAATAAAGTCTAATTCCCCTCAGCTTGATTTTAGAACAACTTTTTTTTTTTGTATGAGCAATAGAGTGAGCGATGTTGTACATGAAATGAGTGAAACTATCACAAAATCCTATGCAAACACATAGGATTTTACCTGTTTTCTCTAAATTACTTATTTCAGTAACCGTGATCAAATGGCATAGATTACCACTATGATGATCGTCAGAAATGTTTAAAACAAAAAACAAACAGATTTAGGTTCACTGTCCCTTTACCACCAGACCAGGTCAAAGGTCAGGATCTGACTCTGGCTACATGCCAGACTATAAGCTGCTAAGGCTTGAGACTCCCGATGGTATTGCTGAGTCTGTTTCTCCTTCCACTCACCGGTACCTTCCTGTCTTTGACCTCAGGGATAATGCCTGGCCGCTACAACCAGGAAGTGGGCCAGACCATCCCCGTCTTTGCGTTCCTGGGCGCCATGGTTGTCCTGTCCTTCTTTGTGGTACAGCTGACCAAAGCCAAAAGCAAACCCAAGCGCAGGAAGCCCCGTGTGAAGCGCCCCACCTACTTACAGCAGCAGAGCCCCGCCCCCAACGCCACCGCCACCATGGCAACGGGCAAGAGCCCCACCGTTTGATTGGACCTATGGCTGCTGAACGCGGCCTGATGCGTGGGAGTTGACACCATGAGGCCTAATGCATGGATCATGGCAGTATGACCCATGAACTCTACCGATGCTGAGACCCAAGGGCACAGGAGGGGGAATCCAGCATTTCTTAAACACAAACACTATCAGACTGCTTTCCCATTTTTTTCCATCGGTGCTTGAATGGTTCTGTGCCTAATGGTTATCAAAGTCTGTGTGACCTGTGTGTATCTGTGTAGAGTATTGAGCTGTTTTGGACAGTATTACACACACATTCAATGACACTACATGCAAAACCGACCAGGAGATCAGTCCACTTTCAAGGAAATGGAAAATGTTGCCCAAACCTCTTACATTGTTCATTTAAAGAAAGGGATATTCTTTGCTTGACTTTTCTTTGACCGAAACGTCTCCATGACATTTTTATATTTATTGAATTTGTTTGTATTCAAATGCATATTCCATAAAACTAAACGCGGCAACGCTTTGACATTGACAACCTTTATACATACACACTCACAGGTATTTACAAATGACCCATCCCTTGACCTCATCTTGGTGTTTTTGTATATTTCATTTATTGTCTAAATTGGTATCGTTTTGTCCATCTATGAACTTATGAACAGCCTTTCTGTTAACCTATTTCCTACAATGATTCACGATTTCACTGTATATAAAATAGCATTGACAAACTGTTGAAAATGTATTTCATCAATAAAAAAAAAGGCATCACCCTGGCTCACGTCATTAAAAAGAATCTGGTTTTATAGTAATAGTTCTGAGTACGCATATTTGACATAAACATGAGGTGAAATTCTGTCAATTGTTTCTCCAAAGATATTTTTTTTGGTTGCTTTTATACGAGGTAGTAAATCAAATAATCAAATTTATGATTAGGATCTTAAGGCAATTTCAGTGATTGAAAGACTAGTACGAGTGAAAAATTAATTCTGCTTAGAGACTTGGGTCTAGCTGGAACACGCATAAACTCGGCTACGAAGGAAAATCTAAATATATTTATGGCTATATGTTTTATGTTGTGGCAAAGTATCTTGGTCAATCTGGCTCTGTTTTTGAGATAAAAATGTGTATAATTGCAGACTTCAATATTTGCAATGTGCCCGTGCAGGCTGCCCTGGTTTCCTATGTGCGTCACCAACATACATATTCAACCGATTGTTCAAGATGATCATGAAGATAAGGAGGTTAATACCTAATGCTGGTGTTACTTTACTTTTTTTTCCTGTAGTGGATATTCCAACATTATAATACTTCTAGTTGATTTTCTGTTGCATTTTTTTAAACATAGAAATAACATAATGTCAAATTTCTGTATTTTTCGTTGTTATGATGGAAAAAATAAGAAATCCGAATTAAACACTAATTATTGCACTTGGCTGGTGAACTGTTGTATTGCCTATACAGCCATTCATAGTATTAAAGGCAGGATGCATTATTCAGGTAAGAGGGGAAGAATATTGAGGATTTATTTAAGGGATCACATTCCTCATTGAATCCTTAATGGTATTTCCACTTATCTACTCACAACACAATTGCTGGGACATTCGAAAAATGTAAAGCCATTTTATCAGCTTCACTGTTGATGCGGATGCTGGATAGATAGTCTCACCAATCATCAAGCTCATGCTGACCTTATCCACATGCTTTAAAAGTCCTCTTCCTTCCTAGCTGTCTGCTTCTCTCAGCTGGTCACCCACCATACCCCACCCACCATACCCCACCCACCATCCCCCACCCACCATCAGCCCGACCCAGCTCCACCTGGACCCGGAGGAGCAGACCAGGACGGAGGGATGCTTCAGTAACCCTACCCTAACCCTAACCCTATCTATTTACTCTTCTCATGTCATTCACGTTGTCTGTTGTAACACCAGGATTGTATTAATTTCATGAAGTCTCTCAAAGTAGAAAAAAATAACATTTCAACACCACATGCTCCACTCATTAAGGCTTATCCAAACTCTGTCTACATGTAGCTGTTCACTATTTCAATTGAATTCAGCCGATGGTTAAGGAAGAATTTTGTGCCATTCTTTTGGCTGGATTATAGATCCCATAGGCTGATGCACTGAGGTGGTTGGGCTATGAGCTGGACCCATGGATGCAGGCTGACTGTTTGGGCGGTACGCTGGTGTGCAGGGCTCTAAGCCTAATGGGCCCATCAGCCTGTGAATCTGTCACCCAGCCTCTTCCATGACGGCCCCGTCGGCTGGCTAATCTCCTCAGACCTTGGGAAACTCTGGGGAATGCCCCTGGAACCATCTAACGGCGCTCACGGGATTTTGGGAGAAGTTGACGGCGTGCCAAGAGGTCACATGACCTCATTCCCCTCCTCGGTTCCCAGGTGCAGCGATGCACTGCCAGGGGCCAAGCCGGTCACCTGGTCGTCCCGGTTACGAGACGCCAGGGGCCCCAGGGAGACGTCCAGGCGCATCCACCGCCGCCCCGCCTCCACTACATCCCTTCCCCCTCACCACAGTTATGAGCTCCACATTGAGATCTGCTGATCCTGCTATATCCTTACTAAATCAACGGTGGATTATCCTCTATATTTTGATGTGCAACGGGGATTAGAGGCGCCTTTGGGTGTTAACTGAATAACTGTTCCATTAGGAATCCAAAATAGTTTATATTTGAATGCATTGAAAACTTCTTCATACCCATCATAAAACTTATAGTCAAAGTGATCCATAAAGGCCATTTAAGGATTCCAATTGTCAAATTGACCGTTTTTTTGTTTTGGTTTTGCCAGCTAATACAATTTCAATCATCCAAATTAAGGGAATAAAGATTAAGTTCCAGAAAACAAATAATTTATAAATGTAAATCATTAGGCCTATAATTTGGTCCACCAATAACATTCACAGTCATTACCAAGTCAAATCTGCAATTTATTTTGGGGTTATGTAATTATTTAATATTCCCAATGCCTGTATAATTCAATTGATATGTGCAATTAAATGACTGTCATGGTTTATGACTTCAATATTGTCTCTTTCTGTCCAAGGCTACTTTGATGATTCGGGAAATAGACAGACCAAACACAACAACAACAACTACTACTAAACAACAATTCTTGATCACTCCTCTTATGTTTTCTTTATTTCCCCTTATTTTCTACCCTGTGCTTTGGTTTCAACCTGCTGCTCTTTCTCTGTCCATCCCTAGAGGCAACCTACCTTATGGTCATCAATTACTGATGTTAAACTGTGTATAATTTGTCATTACGAATGCAAGCCTTGTAGATTATAAGATTATGGCATGACTACGATTATAATGGGTGGTTTAACAAGATCAAATGCAAAGGAGAAGATAGCACGTGTGTGGAAGGGAACGCCTTTTTATTTGGGCATGGCATTAGCACTGCAGCCCGCCTACAGCCCCTCCCTTCTCATTGCATCAGGTCACCTGTCTTAAAGAGAGGGCAGGCCGATGTGAGCACGGCGTTCGACACCTGAGCAGCAAAAGTTTGCGCCAAGAAGTTCGTAATTAGGCCGCGAGCGTGTCCACCCGTTGAAGCATGGAGGAGTTGGCTCGAGAGAGCATTAGCTTACTGACATCTGTTTCAGCCAAGCCCGCGCTCACCGTGGACGGTCCTCAGCTCGGTTCGTTGGGGGCCATTTGTATCATGCTGAAATCTGCCCTGGGCGCCGGGCTGCTGAATTTCCCCTGGGCCTTCGAGAGAGCTGGTGGGATCCGAAGCGCCATCACCGTTGAGCTGGTTGGTCATTCGACAGATTTATCTATTATTTTTCACACGTATCCTGTGCCATGCTTTGCTGGGTTCTAGCAGGTGATGTCAAAACAATCATTAACAAGTTGGTGAGTAAGAGAGGCTACAATAAGATTTGTATAACGAAACAACTGGAACACATTTTTTGTGTGGTTTAAAGAAGTAGTGAGATGGTCACTTTCACATAATGGCAATGTTTCATTTTCCCACACACTTCCACACACACTTTTCAGGCCATTAAGTGAGGTCTTTGATAGCATTGAAATGGACCGTCAAGAGGAGCGTACTGCAAACCTCTAGTTTGGAACACAATCTATTTAAATGACTAATTGCTTTAGAGATGTTAATTTTTCTATAACTTGTCAATTTGATTTGAGTAGTTTTTCATTCGTACTTTCGTCTGGGTCTTTGATTTTGACTGAAACCAAAGAGCAATGTGCTTTTTTATATTAGACTATCAGTCCTTTTGACATCTAGGAGGGCCAAGGCTTTTGTTGCTCATGAATTTCAGGGCTTAGTTTTGAAGTGCTGTCGTATTCATCAGAAAACCCTGTATGCTATCTGTGACAAAGGTCTACACTTGACTATTTAAGTCGGCTGGCTATTTCTTCCTTTCATTAAAGGTTTGCTCTGAACAGTGGGTTCATTCCATCCCCGCTGAGTGGTTCTTCTTTAGGCTTCTTCTGTAAAGTGAATACCTACATGACATAATGGTGCAACTATTGATACGATACTGCCTTATCAAGTGACCTCCTTCTCCATGACTGCACGATGTTCACTTAATCCTTTCTCTTGGACAGGAGTATGACTCAAGCCGTTATCAAGTTGTATTATAAGTCTGCTTCAGAGCGGGTCAGGGGTCTGTTGGAAACGGAGCAGTTTGGACATTCATTCCAACTCTGCCATTTAGTTACTACAGCCAAAAGGACCATAAGGAATGGGGACTGACCATTCGCCTTGGAATTAAATGATCTCTTTATTCACCTTGTGCCCATAATGGCCTCCCGCCTACTTTATCCTTTTGACCTCCGACCTCGTCGTCTCCATTAGTGCAGGTTGAGGGGAGCTAACACCGTGGCTGTCAGACATCCAGGCTCCAGTTGCCCATTTTAAATGGGTCCATTGGCCCCTAAACCCTTTTCAATAGTGTTTGGGCTAATGTTATTTCCTGCTCTGTGAAATTTGCAGGTATTGGTCTTGACATGGTTTTACTGGGTTATTTTAGATTTATTGGCTGTTCACATTTCAGTCTGTATACATTTGACCAGCCTAGCTGACAACATTTTATGGACAAAATCATTTTTAGAAGAAAAATGTTAATAAATTAGAGTAAGAGCGAATTCTCAGCTCTCGACTTTTCTCTTGAAAATATGTTTAAATTAGATGAAATTGTAGCTATGCCGCAGTTACCATTTTCACCGTCCCAGCCTATCCTCTTTATGCTCAAATAAATAAATGAAGGACCTGGGTTTGTTTTTTAGTCTTATCTGCTGTTAGGCTACTCATGCCAAGTAGACTGTAATGGTGCAACATGTCTGGTAGGTAATAGGAGAGTTGTTGTGTTTAATTGAATCAGTTTTTCCTCAGGATGAAATTAGAGTTTTGGTTTTAGTACTTTCCCACTGTTCCCACCATATTCAGTTCCTCTTCCCGTCCTGTCCATTAGGGCTGGCCCGAAGACATAATTCCAAGCTTTGAATACTTGTTACGTTTCCAAACGAATATCAGAAAATAGACCTCTGAAGAATAAGTCTCATCTAATTTAAAAGTCAGTGAATAAGTCCCGCCTCCGAGGCTCCTGGTTCCATCGGTCAAATGTCTACAAGAAATGACATGGGGTTTTTGAATGAACGTACATAACAAACTCTGTAGGTGGCGAAGAAGTAAAAGCTGCTCATGTTTTGAACTACACACTTTTTCCATCTCGATTCCACTTGGGTTTTGGAATTTCGGTGCCGTTAAAGTATCATTTATAATTGTTTACTAATTGAACAGCATCGACAATCTAAAACCCAAGTCATTCAAAACACCCATGTTATTTCCCATAGACATTTGACCGATGGAACCAGGAGCTTCGGAGGCGGGACTTATTCTTCAGAGGTCTATTCTGAAAATAAAGTGCCTTCATAGTGTATATCTTTCACTGCCTGTTAACGGAGCAGGCAGCGGCCGCTCCTGCAGAATCTAGTTTTTATCAACTGATGATTTTCTGAATTGGTTCAATATGGAAAAACAAATGGGAAAACAACCATATCACGTCAGTGGCTTTCAGATCCACTCATCAGTGAGAGTTTGACTTGGTTTCAAAGCAGCCTAAAAGCTTCTGAACACGCACGGTTTCAAAGTATGAGGGTAGGCTTACGTCCAATCATCACAAGGCAAGTGGGTGGTTTGAACATTGTGCAAAGCTTTGAATCAATTTCACGGCAGGACCAGTGCTTTTTACCTGTTGATAAATCCTAAAGGTGCTATTGTGAGGGACGGATCGCCATTAAAGGAAAAACATTGCTACCTGCATCACCTACTAACATTATTAGTAGGTAGAGCTTGTTGGTGTCTTTTGAATTTGTTTGAACATTGAAATGTTATTAAACCAAAAATACATTAAAGCCCTATGGTAGGGGGTGTATTGGCTTCCTTAATGATTGAATATCAAAATCTAAGTAGAAAATGCATTTCATGCATAAAAATGCGGTAGGTGCTGTAGTGCAAAGTGAGGTTGAAAATATGTTTTGTTAAAGCCACATGGTTTAAGGGCTTAAATTAAGTGATGGAGTAAACATGCACACCATTAAATAGAAATGGTTAGAAACAAATAAAGTTAAGGGTTAACAGATCGGGTCCGTCCGTCCGTCCTTATTCCTTTACATCTAGTCCATTGAAATAAGCTCATAAAATGGGAGAACACCAGGATTTGTATCAAGCACCTAGCCTCTGTGTATGCGACGTGACTTCACAAGCTCTAGCCTCAACGGAATACGACTAAATATACAAAGCGGGTACGAAAGTAAATGGGATATATAAAAAAATGTATAAATGATATCGAAATTTTGTTTTGATTTAATTGAAGATACAAGTGTGTTGATTTGTTTGAACGAAGGTTATGTTGACCAAGTAATGAAGTCTGAAGTAGTTGAAGTGTCAGAGTGACTTCCATTGTAAAAAATATTTAAAAAGTAGAATCAAGTTTCAAATATTTACAATTTGACTGGAAGGAAGGAGATGGCTCCTAAAGTTTTTAGAATAAAAAAGAAGAAAAAAAAGAGTAAAACTTAAGAACAATATAGTTGAGCACTCGCCTCACAAAAAATTATAATTTGGTAATTCCATATTTGGCCATTCTGATGATGGCTGCCATAACCTCGACGGAATTGACGTTAAGCGTTCTTGGACGCCTAGCGCTAGGGCTGCTCGATTATGGAAAAAATCATAATCACGATTATTTTGGTCAATATTAAAATCACGATTATTCAAACGATTATATATTGTGTTTGAAAACATGTATTTATTCAGCATGTCTCTCCCAAAAACACTTTGTAACTGAGAACTTTGATATTTTCCCTTTTAAGAAAAAATAAAAAAAATACACTAAATGGTCAAAGAAAATGTTCAAATGTAAAATAATATGTATCCAGCTGTTATGCACTTTCTATAAAACATAAGAAAAATAATAATCAAAACCTTAATTATATTAGTTTAGTTATAGTTTGATGCTAAAATCGTGATTGAAATTCAATTAATCGCCCAGCCCTACCTAGCGCCCTTGCATAGATATTCTCTCACTGGGATATTCAAACAGAATGTCTGGGTATGTTGGCTGTAACCGGAACACGTTTCATCTTTAAGACATGTTCTCGCCATCAGGTCTCTCTGGTGTTCCTGATCAGCGGCCTCATCATACTGGGCTACTCGTCTGCCATCAGCGGCCAGTGCACCTACCAGGGGGTGGTCAAGGGGCTGTGTGGGCCCTCCATCGGCCAGCTCTGCGAGATATGCTACATTTTCAACCTCTTCATCATCTCTGTTGCCTTTCTGGTCATAGTGGACGATCAGCTGGAGAAATGTGAGTAGAAATTTGGCAGGTGAAGTATCCCGAATCAGGGTCCAATTTAACAGAAGTCAGTAGTGGATAGATTTGACCATTTGCCATGGGATAGAGGCATCGTTGCTTTTCAAACAAGTGCTTGGCGGATACATCTTTCCACACTGGTATATAAAAAGACACCATTCTAAAAGTAAATTGTGGATGACTGCAATTGAATGCCAGCCGCTAGATCAGTGGTTCAAAACCTTTTCATTTAAGTGTACAAATAGATGTTAACAAGTATTACTGCAAGAAGGCCGGGAACAGTGGGTAGAAAACATTGGCTAGGCTGCTCAGCAGAACATCGCCGAGTGCATTCAGTTAACACAATGTTAAACTATTGTAAATTTGTCTATAGCATATATTTGACCTGGATACCTGTAGTCGCCTAGCCTGGTCCTACCAGACTCTCGTACTTCATTTCATTTGCACAGAGTCTGGACCTACTCAATTGACAAATGTTAACTCACTTGAAGGCGGGTGTCTGAAGTTGAAACTATTGGATCTGCCCAGTGCCACTCTGGATCTGCCGTAACCAATTGCTAACGTTTGGCCGGGAATCACGTTGCGTGCAGGCTGTACACAAACCAAACACTGCGTGAAGATGTCCGTCAACGAGAGCTGACTTTAACGTCATTGATCTCAGCCACTCCCTCCGTTCGCTGATTGGACGCAGAAAATTTAGACGGAGAAAACCCACTAACATACCGCAGACCCAGACCTAGTACTGAAGGGAAATAAAATGAGAGGAATTACTTGAGTGGGCGGAGCCAGGCAAGTAGTCGCCCTTACCAAGCTTGACTTGTTAGCAGAATCTATGATGCCTATTGGTTTTGTACTGGGCATGTATATTTTTTTCTATTTCAAATGCTTATAGCAGAGCCACTGATTGTAGAAAAGTTCTTACATTTCTCAAACATGAATGTATCCCTGAATCTTGGGTCTCCAAAAGGTTTGGTGCTACAATTGGTATAGGGGGTGCTATAATATGCGTCAAAGTTAAACGCCCCTTGGAATCATAATGTCTGGGATTTTTTTTTTTTTTTTTTGGAAAGTCATCTTCTTAAAATCAACCAAATGCTCAATTACAATTGAGAAGTGGACAGGCACTGGAAACTACTTGGGGACATAAAAGTATTGATATCTCAAAGAATTTGAAAAACGTTTTGAATAAATACTAAGCTCAGAATCTCTCTGGGACACTAATGCCATACCCCCCAACAGATGTGTTACTGCAAATTGTCGGATAAGGGCGGTGGCTGGCCTGTGGCGGTCAAGGGCTGTGCATAATTTGTGTGACTGTAGCAGTTCTATTTTCCCATTGTTTATTTGGATGTGAAATGTGGCCTGATTCGCCTGTCCTGTGGCCTACGGTCCTGGAGGCTCAATGGTAAGCCCATGGCAAGTTGGGAGAAGCTGACTTTGTGTGTGTGTTTCTCAGTGTGTCTGTCCGTATACGAGCTGGTGAGTGATCTGCCAGAGTCGGAGATGCCACACCACTGGTACACGGACCAGCGCTTTGTCCTCCTTCTGCTGTGCCTCTTCCTCCTCCTCCCTCTGTCCTTGTCAAAGGAGATCAGCATCCTCAAGTACATCAGGTGGGTCCGGGTTGGGGGGGGGGGGGGGGCCGAACAGGCCTGCCGGAGGTGTCTAAGAATTGTCCTCCTTCTAGAGGAGGACTTTGATCCAAGTATGCAGTTTCTTAGACAAACTGAAGTATCGAACGTGATTGTTCATGTTTCTGACTGAGTTTTTGTTTTTTTTGTTGCTAACTGTTTTTTTTTCTCCTTTTGTTTCTCCTAGTGTGCTCGGTACGCTGGCAGCCAGCTACCTGACCACCGCCATCATAATCAAGTACCACACCATGCCTCCCCCACTCGTCCACAGCAGCCCCCCCGACAACGGCGGGTAAGGCGGTGAATATTTGGCTTTTTAAAGTTATATTTATCCATTTTCTTTCCTTCAGTATTGTTATGGATGAAAACTAGTTGGAAGAAGTCATCAATAACCATAACTTTGATAAGCTCTGATAAGGGGGAAACATTTCAATAAATAATAATGGTTCGGGAGCCTGATAAAGAGTCTTATTTTGTTATCTAGGTCATGTAAATAAGTGGATCACTGTTCCTTAAGTCAAGAAGGCTATCAAGTCTCGTGCCTAAAAGGAATGCACAGCCCAAAAACATAATTAGATGACAATCATAACTCAAAACGCCTGAAGAAAAATCAATCTCAAACTAAAACTTGCACAAAACAAGGTATTTTTGTTATCTGTTTAATAGCCCATGCCTGCCATCCAGTAATGGGGTCAGAAAGGCCCCAACACGCTTATCAACCACCTGGCAAACTGTTTATGAATGAGTTCTCATGCCAATGACCAGCTTATTTAAACAAACACTGATGGACTCAGTTGTATTTTCTGGTGCAAGTTCTTCCATTGACGATGTTGGCATGTCCCACAAGCACAGATTCTGATATCAGACTACTTCCATTTGGCCAAAGACGCATTATTTGAGGCCTATTTCAGTGAAGACATTGTCAGTCGGGATAACTTCTACAGTGACTCATTGTTCTGCAAGAATGTCACACCAATGAACGAGAACACAAGAATCCAACAAAGTTGGACGTGCAGCTGATTTGGTTTGGCCCGTGATTAGACTTCAAGCAGAGCACAGTTGTCTCCTTGCCATATATCCTTGGATAGCCAATGCAATTTTCTGAGAATGGAGCTTTTTTTCAATGTCATCTTCTTTAAAAATTAGACTGATCAGTGTACATTAAACAAAGACTGGTAGGATGTAACCTATTCCTATGTAGGCTCTGACTCGCGCTGGAGGAGCCACACTCCTGTAGCACTTGGTAACGTGTGCGGAAGTAACCCTTGCTTGAGCGTGCTGTAGAAAATCGTGTGATGTGCCCCAGAGAAATTCTCTTTCCAACCTTGATCTAGTGTTTGCGGTACCTCAGTGGTTTATAATTAATAGATTTTGACATGGATCAGAAGAGCTGCTCTCCTGGGAGGGGATTTTGAAAAGACCCAACACTCCTGTAGTGTGAGCTGGCATTAGTTGAGGGGCGTGATGCATAGTCGATTGGGGACCTGGGGATGGATCCAACTCTCCTGTGCTGGTTGGCTCGGTAATGGTTTAATAATTGTGCTGACCAGGTGTTGGCCTCTGATTGATGGCTAAACTTCATGTTATGTGGCTTTTCCTTTCTGCCTCAACAGAATAAAATCCTGGGCGTCAATGCTGAGTGTTATCCCAACCATCTGCTTTGGTTTTCAAGTGAGTGGAGCATTTCTAGCATGCCGTTTGCTTTGACCTCTTGTAAAATGTGTGAATTGACACATGGTATACGTTTCTGTACTGTTTTGTGTAGTGTCTCTATTAATTGGTTTAGTCATACTATAAGTCCATGAAGGATAAGCCCATTACATACCCCTGCTAGAGGA
The DNA here is from genome assembly GCF_026213295.1 of Gadus chalcogrammus. NCBI lineage: Eukaryota > Metazoa > Chordata > Actinopteri > Gadiformes > Gadidae > Gadus > Gadus chalcogrammus. Next base: position 15,282,215 of record NC_079420.1, read on the forward strand.
ACGGCTAGGATAAAAGCTGATCATACCTTTGTGTGAGCTTACAAGGGCAAAATGGTGTCGCTATTTTAGTTTGCTATCTACTGCAGGGAACGTGTGCTATTTTGATGTTGAATTGCCCAACTATACATCTTGACATTTCTTGACAAGAGAATTGCTTTGAACTGGAGTTTCTAGCAGAGGGTGTTAAGTGATTGCTAATCTAAAGGTCGACTGGTGCCGTGCGTGTGCGCGTGTGTTATTTACCAAACTTGATATTGTTTGTATAATCATGTGCCCTCTTGAGCAATCATCAAAACCAGGTGGTGTACTTTAGCATATCTTGCTATGGGCTTTCTTTGCCATGCTAAATCCAGTGAATCTTTATGCCGTGTGTCTTCTAGTGTCATGAGGCTTCCATTGCGATCTTTAGCAGCATGAAGAACCAGAAGCTATCCCATTGGGTCTTCATCTCTGTGGTCTCAATGATCATCTGCCTCCTCATCTACACTCTAACTGGTCAGAATATTTATACAATTTAGAAACTAACACTTATTATCTCTAATTCTATGTACTGCATTTTCGCATATTACTTTGTCGTTTTTATCATGTAAAAGTATTAAAGTAATGCAGCTGGCTGGCCTAAGCATGCCAATGCATGTCAATGGCAGTTTGGACACACTTCTTTGATGGATTGTGGGGGGCTGTTGTGTACAACAGCCCTATTACTTGCATACAGTTTAACAAATTGTACTCGTCTCTGACACAGGAATTTATGGATTCCTTACCTTTGGCCCGGCGGTGAAACCAGACATTCTGATGTCCTACAACGGGGACGACATGCTTATGGTCATCGCCAGGCTGCTGTTTGGAATCTCCATCCTCACCATCTATCCCATAATTCTACTTCTCGGCAGGTGGGTCAGGCTGAAGACCCGGGGCCTTGGTTATGAAACGTTAACTCCATAGTGGAAGGGAGAGGCATTGGATGATTTGAGGGCCTTTTGTGGACAGAGGTTGACGATGCTTTGCTATGCAGGTCTGTGATGCAGGACCCCATACTGAAGTGGTGGGCGGGTCGTGACGGCTCGGTGCCAGAGACGGTTGAGGTCCGCAGCCGCTGCGTCCTGTCCTTCCTGTGGATCGCGCTCACCCTCCTCATCGCCATGTTTGTCCCGGACATCAGCAAGATAATCAGCGTCATCGGCGGGGTCAGCGCCGCCTTCATCTTCATCTTCCCCGGTAAGAGGAGTGCAGCGGAGCAAGTCATTGTCTGGTTTGTGTTTGCTACACCTCTGAACCTTGTACTTGTCTCATGCAGGTCTGTGTTTGATATGTGCCATGCAGTCGGAGCCTGTGTCCTTCAAGACCAGGTGAGGATTTGGTTTCGCCTGCAACATTTATGCATTAAAGTCTCTTAACTGCTCCAATGAACAGAAAGTCATATTTCTATCACTATAGGTTTGCCCACTTTTGGGGCAACCTTCATTGAAAAGTGTTTTTTATAAATACTAAAAAGGATTACTGCTGTGTGTTTTCAAAGGTTATGAAAATAAGTTTACTAATTTATTCTATAGGACCGGAGTAGCAATTGCCTTCCCTTTTTTTTTCTTTTTCTTTTTTCAGAGTTGTTCTCACTACATGGGGTGTGATAACCTTGCTGTGTGGAGCCTTCATCTTTGGCCAAAGCACCACTGTTGCCGTCATGCAAATCCTTGGCAGGATCTAGGACTTTACCTCTGCAATTTACCTTGTGATGGACATGTTCGTGGCTAGGTCTTGGATTCCGTTTTCCTCTTGCATTTGAGGGCTAAGGACACACGCAGGCACCAGGAACCATTTTCATTGGAATCTGGCAATTTGGACATCATTGTGCAATGTGGTGCCAATTGTGTAGCGGCTACAAATGTATTGATTTATTTGATTAAACAATGTCCCACAGTCATCGTTGATCTGCATTTGAGTTCAAACGCGTCCAGCACTGTCCAGAGTGGTTCACACACCAACCCTCTAAGGACACATCCATAGCCTCTCTGCACTAGCCCCTTGTGTTAAAGGCTAAAGCTAGGACAGATAATGGCTCTTCAGCACGACCATGTCTCTCGTAACAGTTTTTGTCTGCAGAGGGCTTGCATTGTTCCTTAAAGGAATAGTTAAACATGAACATGGTTCAAGCAGTAATATCCACAAGTTGTAATGGTTATTTTGATTATTTTTAGTGGACTCTGCCAACTACCACAATGTGTCTTGCGTTTATTAAAAGTACTTGCTGCCAAGTTTCCTTTGAGCTGCACAAAAACAATGGTTTCTTTGCAGCCATTGTGAACACGAATTAGTGATTTGTTTGATTCTCAAATTATTTGTCAACCATTTTCTGTTTATAAAATTGTCAGAGTGCATTCTAATGTCCTTTGTTCTCACTCTAACTTGATGGGTGTTGAGAAATCTAACTAATTTCCTGCAATCCAATATATTTTGATAGTTATTTTCAAAATATTATTCAATTTGAATGACTATTCTAATTTCGGACCACATGGGAGACGTTGCCTAGGCGATCCATCCCCTGAGGCGACCATCACCTGAGGCGGTTTATCACCATGGAAATCTTGGTTGAATTTCTTTTGAAAAGGAAATGATTGATATGGGTCATGCTAATTGCAACGGCAATTCGAGGTCGATTAGGTTGTCAACATGGCAGCGACGCGGGAAGTCAGTCCGAGGGGGGGGGGGGGTGCTGAGAGAGAATCTATATAATGACGTCATAATAAATGCTGCGCAACATCCATTGTTTAGAGACGAGATGACGGGTGACGTCACATTCAGGGATCCGCTCTGATAAACACTACTCGTGTGTAAAAAGAGTTCTGCCAACTAGCCACTGTTATTCACAAACGTTAGCAAGTAAACGATGTGGAAATTAGAGTCAACTCGGCTGATACTGTGCTGAATTTCACACACTAACAACATGCCGACAAGCTGTTGCGGTCCGGGATTATACACAGCGTTATAACAACGATTCAGGAGGTTATTTCTAAAGGTTTAAAAAGAAAGTGACAAAAGAAAGCCTTCATTTTCATCCAGAGTTACGAGTTGTCTGATATGAGGAAAGTGACGGTTTCTCCGTCAAGTGAACCGTCCGTCTTTGCTCTTTTTTTGCCAACCAGTTTACGAGCGGGATTCCAGAATCATAACGATAACATTCAACGTGTCTATTAATATGGCAGCAACATTTTACACCAGTTTTAGAATGTTCACTACAACAGATGTTGAACACCAACATGCTTATGTAAAATCAGCATAGTACCGATAATATGATAAATATCAAAAAGGGTGGATGTCAATTTTATGAAAAATCATGTATGATAAAATTATAAAAAAAAGAAAAAAGTATTGATTTGTTCAGAAAACTTTCCCACTTGCAGTTACAGCCAGGGGCCGCTGCAGCACCCTAAGCACCCCAACTTCCCGCGTCCCTGGGTAACACTGGTTTTTTATTGGTCGTCATGAAAAAAAACATAAGGGGTAATACTGTTGTTTTTTTAATGGTCGTCATGAAAAAAAACATAAGGGGTAACACTGTTGTTTTTTATATAACCACAGACATATTTAAACTATAAATCTCAGTGGGAAGTGGAGAGAGCTGTGAGCTAACCCCCTGGAGACCGGGGTTCAAGTCTGTTTGATGACCTCTGTTGGAAGACTCTTATCTCTATTTCATGCGAATTATAAAGTCAAGTATAACCATTGTGTTGACTTTATTCGATGTTTTGATGGTGCATTGCTAAGTTCGGAGGTTAACACTCTCAGGTTAGGATCCCTGCATAAACGTCGACAGGGGTACCACTGTCGTTTTTTATTGGTCGTCATGAAAAAAAACATAAGGGGTAACACTGTCGTTTTTATTGGTCGTCATGAAAAAAAAACAAAAGGGGTAAGACTGCTGTTTTTTATTGGTCGTCATGAAAGAAAACATAAGGGTTAACACTGTTGTTTTTTATTGGTCGTCATGAAAAAAAACATAAGGGGTAACACTGTCGTTTTTTATTGGTCATCATGAAAAAAAACATAAGGGGTAACACTGTCGTTTTTATTGGTCGTCATGAAAAAAAACATAAGGGGTAAGACTGCTGTTTTTTATTGGTCATCATGAAAGAAAACATAAGGGGTAACACTGTTGTTTTTTATTGGTCGTCATGAAAAAAAACATAAGGGGTAACACTGTTGTTTTTTATTGGTCGTCATGAAAAAAAACATAAGGGGTAACACTGTTGTTTTTATTAGTCGTCATGAAAGAAAACATAAGGGGTAAAACTGTTGTTTTTGATTGGTCGTCATGAAAAAAAACATAAGGGGTAACACTGTTGTTTTTTTATTGGTCGTCATGAAAAAAAACATAAGGGGTAACACTGTTGTTTTTTTATTGGTCGTCATGAAAAAAAACATAAGGGGTAACACTGTTGTTTTTTATTGGTCGTCATGAAAAAAACCATAAAGGGGGTAACACTGTTGTTTTTTTTGGTCGTCATGAAAAAAAACATAAGGGGTAACACTGTTGTTTATTATTGGTCGTCGTGAAAAAAAACATAAGGGAAATAATAGAAATACACACATACATTTTAATGTCATGTATATCCTCTTTATTGATGATTGATTATTGTGTATTAGCATCACCTCAGTGGTGCAGTGGAGTGCACTCTGCCTAACCCCCTGGAGACCGGGGTTCAAGTCCGGTTGATGACCTTTGTTGGGAGACTCTTATCTCTATTTCATGCGAATTATAAAGTCAAGTATAACCTTTGTGATGACTTTAACCGGTGTCTTGATGGTGCATTGATAAGTTCGGAGGTTAACACTCTCAGGTTAGGATCCCTGCATAAACGTCGACAGGGGTACCACTGTCGGTTTTTATTGGTCGTCATGAAAAAAAACATAATGGGTAACAATGTCGTTTTTATTGGTCGTCATGAAAAAAAACATAAGGGGTAAGACTGCTGTTTTTTATTGGTCATCATGAAAGAAAACATAAGGGGTAACACTGTTGTTTTTTATTGGTCGTCATGAAAAAAAACATAAGGGGTCAGACTGCTGTTTTTTATTGGTCGTCATGAAAGAAAACATAAGGGGTAACACTGTTGTTTTTTATTGGTCGTCATGAAAAACAACATAAGGGGTAACACTGTTGTTTTTTATTGGTCATCATGAAAAAATAAATAAGGGATAACACTGTTGTTTTTTATTGGTCGTCATGAAAAAAAACAAAGAGTAACACTGTTGTCTTTGTCAAATATTTTATAAGGGGTAACACTGTTGTTTCTTTATTGGTCGTCATGAAAAAAAACATAAGGGAAATAATAGAAACACATACATTTTAATGTCATGTATATCCTCTTTATTGACGATTGATTATGGTGTATTAGCATCGCCTCAGTGGAAGTGGAGTTTACTCTGCCTAACCCCCTGGAGACCGGGGTTCAAGTCCGGTTGATGACCTCTGTTGGGAGACTCTTATCTCTATTTCATGCGAATTATAAAGTCAAGTATAACCTTTGTGATGACTTTAACCGGTGTCTTGATGGTGCATTGTTAAGTTCGGAGGTTAACACTCTAAACAGCTCATGTTTGGATACCTGCAAAAATGTCGACAGGGGTGCCAATGTCATTTTTTATTGGTCAACATGGAAAAAACATAAGGGGTAACTCTGTCGTTTTTTATCGGACGTCATGAAATAAATATAAGGGGAAAACACTTTCGATATTTATCAAATAAAACATAGGAGGTGACACTGTTGTTTTTATCAAATGTAACATAAGGGGTAACACTGTCGTTTTTCTTTGGTCGTCATGAAAAAAACCATAAGGGGTAACACTGCTGTTTTTTATTGGTCATCATGAAAAAAAAAATAAGGGGTAAGACTGCTGTTTTTTATTGGTCGTCATGAAAGAAAACATAAGGGGTAACACTGTTGTTTTTTATTGGTCGTCGTCATGAAAAAAAACATAAGGGGTAACACTGTCGTTTTTTATTGGTCGTCATGAAAAAAAACATAAGGGGTAACACTGTCGTTTTTATTGGTCGTCATGAAAAAAAACAAAAGGGGTAAGACTGCTGTTTTTTATTGGTCGTCATGAAAGAAAACATAAGGGGTAACACTGTTGTTTTTTATTGGTCGTCATGAAAAACAACATAAGGGGTAACACTGTTGTTTTTTATTGGTCATCATGAAAAAATAAATAAGGGGTAACACTGATGTTTTTTATTGGTCGTCATGAAAAATAACAAAGAGTAACACTGTTGTCTTTGTCAAATATTTTATAAGGGGTAACACTGTTGTTTCTTTATTGGTCGTCATGAAAAAAAACATAAGGGAAATAATAGAAATACACACATACATTTTAATGTCATGTATATTCTCTTGGTTGACGATTGATTATGGTGTATTGTCATCACCTGGAAGTGGAGTTTACTCTGCCTAACCCCCTGGCGACCGGGGTTCAAGTCCAGTTGATGTCATCTGTTGGAAGACTCTTATCTCTATTTCATGCGAATTATAAAGTCAAGTATAACCTTTGTGATGACTTTAACCGGTGTCTTGATGGTGCATTGTTAAGTTCAGAGGTTAACACTCTAAACAGCTCATGTTCCAATCCCCGCAAACAATATGAAATAAATATAACGGGTAACACTGTTGATATTTATCAAATAAAACATAGGGGGTGACACTGTTGTTTTTCTTTGGTCTTCATGAAAAAAAACACAAGGGGTAACACTGTCGATATTTATCAATTAAAACATAGGGGGTAAAACTGTCGTTTTTATCAAATGAAACATGAGTGGTGACACTGTCGTTTTTCTTTGGTAGTCACGAAAAAAAACATAAGGGGTAACACTGTTGTTTTTTATTGGTCGTCATGAAAAAACCACAAGGGGTAACACTGTTGTCTTTGTCAAATAAAATATAAGGGGTAACACTGTCGTTTTTATCAAATGAAACGTAAAAAAAATGTCGTTTTTTTATCTGTCGTCATGAAAAACCCATGAGGGGTAATGTATCGAATAAAACATAGGGGGTAACACCAGGGACGCGGGAAGTCAGTCCAAGGGGGGGGGTTGCTGAGAGAGAGTCTATATAATGACGTCATAACAAATGCTGCGCAACATCCATTGTTTACAGAGACGAGGTGACGGGTGACGTCACATTCAGGGCTCCGCTCTGATTAACACTCTACTGGTGTGTAAAAAGAGTTCTGCCAACTAGCCACTGTTATTCACAATCTTCAGCAAGTAAGCAATGTGGAAATTCGAGTCAACTCGGCTGATACTGTGCTGAATTTCACACACTAACAACATGCCGACAAGCTGTTGCGGTCCGGGATTATACACAGCGGTATAACAAGGATTCAGGAGGTTATTTCTAAAGGTTTAAAAGGAAAGTGACAATAAAAGAAAGCCTTCATTTTCATCCAGAGTTACGAGTTGTCTGATATGAGGAAAGTGACGGTTTCTCCGTCAAGTGAACCGTCCGTCTTTGCTCTTTTTTGGCCAACCAGTTTACGAGCGGGATTCCAGAATCATAACGATAACATTCAACGTGTCTATTAATATGGCAGCAACATTTTACACCAGTTTTAGAATGTTCACTACAACAGATGTTGAACACCAACATGCTTATGTAAAATCAGCATAGTACGATATTGAGCTATCGACAGTTCTGCGTTGTGAAGTCATAGCCTACGTCAGCCTACTCAGACAATGTTCTAAATAAAATGAAATGATAATATGATAAATATCATAAAAAGGGTGGATGTCAATAATTTAATGAAAAATCATATTGTATGATAAAATTATACAAAAAAAAAAAAGTATTGGTTTGTTCAGAAAACCTTCTCATTTGCAGTTACAGCCAGAGGCCGCCAGGGGGGGGGTGCTGCAGCACCCTAAGCACCCCCACTTCCCGCGTCCCTGCTCCATGGCGAAGGAGAGAGTCCCTAGTGGTCATCACTGGGTCCAGTCCTATCTGCAGGGAGATTTTTATAACTCATATTTAGGAAGATGGACAAAAGATTATGAAATGACGCAGCATAAGGTTTCCATGAGTGCATAGTGGGACTTGAGCCACATTCTAGAGATGATTACCAACAGCTGTGCCAACGACACTAAATTGGACCCCTCTTCCAAGATTATAACTTACACTACATATGAAAAAAAATCTATATTCTATGTTTGGGCTTTTCACCTTCCCCTTTAAAATCTTTTAATGTCTTGTTTTCACCAGATTTTTCTCAATCTCGTTCTCATCTTTTTCTTGAGTTTACCAATCCTCCATCTTTCCCTTCTTCTCACTCTCCTTCTCTTCATCAATCTTCTCGTTCTCTATCTTCCACAGTGTTTTTCCGTCAACCCCTCTTCATGGAATACAGGAGGGTCATTTGCATGATGCAACTAGCAGTATGGAAATGTTAATGGGTTAACATCACATGATACCCCTTTTGAAGTCAAAGTCGCTGCACCACAGAGACTTCCCTATGATCTGGTCTGAGCTTATAATTTAAATTATTGCCTGACTAGCTGATAAACAAAGCTCTCTGCGGCACTGACAAGATGGTGGCCATGATCTCGTCTGAGATTATAATTTACATTACTGTTCTCATGACATTTTTAACGTTTCCAACATTACATACAAATAACCGTGTCCGTGGAGACCTTCCTCCAATGACTGGAACCCCTGTCTCTGCACCACCGAGATGCCAGTAATGTAGTATGCACTGTATATACAGTAGATAAGATAAGAAAGCCCTTTATGAATCCTAAATAAATATGATTTATTTTATTTATCCAATTTAGATATTGCTGAGATATTGTGCAAATATGTGTGCAAAATGTAACCGTTATGAGGCAAACACAGACTGAGTCACGCCCCCCTCCCACCGCCCAATGGGGCACACCCCTACAAGACTCTTAATGAAGAATCAAAATGAAAGAACCACGTCTCTGTTTAATAATTTTATTGAGATTCATCACTCTACATCATCTAGATGTCGACATATTTTTTTAAGACCAAATATATATATATATATTTCATTTCGCTTAAACATACATATGAATTGTAGTATTTCATTAAACATTGCCATAAAAGTGAAATGTATTTATTTTATGCCATTTTTATAATCATATATATTAGGTATTATCATTTTGTCTCCATAATAGGAATACTAGAAAACAAACAAGAAAATTAGGTAAGAAATACACAAAACTCATTAAAGAGTAGCATGGCCTAATACTACGGCAAGGTTACTAAACATTCAGTTTACATGCACTCAAAGTGAAAAATAGGAAAGTCATAGAAAGAAAGAGTGTTACGATCATGGCAACATTTCTAATGCGCTAGATTCCTACTAGCTAACATTTTGAATCCTGGTGTTAAACGTCCTCCTCAGAGAAGGTGTGTTAAGGTAGGCTGCTCTCAAGCCAAACATGGCCGGCCTATCCTACCATTCACTCAAAAAAAGATTATCTCTATGGATTTCTTCACTTCCCTGAATCGTGTTGGCCGCCAGTTAACAACAGCAAGCCCACCCTAAGAATTGAAACGGCGATGATTAGGGTCTGCTTTTTTGATGGCACAACTCTTTCATTATATGACCCAAGCGGAAGAGTAGGAGAGCAGAGCAGGCTGTCCCAGGAACATCCAGGAATGTATTAACAGGAAACAGAGTTGGCACCATCATGACGTTCACGTACACGATGTCTCACCAGAGACCAGCCCAGCCAGCGCACAAGATAGTAGGAATAAGAAGGGTCTTTCTTCAGAGATTGTGGACTGCATTCAGCCGGGCACATTGTTACTGTAAAACTATGGCTATGGGTGCATTTTGTTGTTATTGTCACAGACGTGTTCACTTAGATCCATGCATTATGGCTTTGTATTTCTATTCATTCTTTTATAAGAGATCCCTGTCCCTGGGCACAAGCAAGGTTTGTCACAGTTTAGAGCGACACAGCGTGTTCCTCACTTGCAAAAGGATCAGATCTCGGTGTTTTGTAATGCAAATGCCAATAAACGTTAGTAACACAATTCAGAAATAGAGCAGCGATATCAAAACCCGATGGCATCCTTCTATGGGTCCATCTTGTTTGTTATCTGTTTCGATATAGTTTGTAATATATTAGTACATTTCAACATTCCATCCAAACACAATGCCCTGCTCAATGCATCCCTGCAGTCTAAAGAAGGGCAAGTAGAAGTTCACTATTTGTCTGGTAAGGCTGGATCCCTATCTGGGTCTTTTTGAGTAGCCGATCGTACGCGCACCGTGGCAAATGACTAGCTGTCACAGAGAGAAGGAAACAGACTGGTGAGTTAGCTGGATGGCAAATGATGCTTTTAGAAAGGGATGGAAAGCGCCATTAATACAGAGGGACTTTTATCATTGAACAATCATCTTCAACAAGATCAAACATGTTTACAAAGTAGTACTATTTATCTCAGATATCAATAAACATTTTTTTTCATACTCAGTAATCTATCTATATTCAAGCCACAATAGTCATTACTTTATACATTGTGCTTCAGAGAGTTTCTTCTGATTGTGTTCCGGTGGTGGTTCCTTCAGGTATTTGATTAGGTGGTCCAAAGTCACGTGCTATCAGAGGTGGAACTAGAAATACTTTGGATTATATTGTTGATCCTGATTTTAACCAGACTCGAACAATGGAAAGTGTTGCTTAGGCCAACATCCTCCAGCAAATGATCGCGTGTGTGTGTGTGTGTGTGTGTGTGTGTGTGTGTGTGTTGTAGCTAAATGATTTAGCTGGGGCAATTAAAGATTTTGTCAGTTTGAATAGTTTCTCTGTAGTTTCTCTATGACTAACCTTGGGTTAGCATAGCTGTGCATGAACATACGTCATCAGTCTTGACGATTATCACTGTTGGTCAAAGCAGTGGTGCTAAGATGGCTGATAAAGGCTGAATCGTGAAGTTCGTAAAGATGCAGTAATATTCCCTCCCCAGGTATCCCATATGATCCCAGTGAGGCCCCCTACAGCTGTATTAATGCAACAGAATATTTCTGAATATGCCAATGGTTTGACTTTGAAGACACTTGTTAAGTTCTGCCCTGCCCACTGGAAAGTGTTTATTCCAGTGAAACTCCTTTACATTTATAACTCACCATAGGGTGCGATATTTAAGGCATTATCTTCATGTCATTCAAATGTTGCCCTCTTGAAATTCTGATTCATAATTATGAGGATGTGTAACCTAATATCCATTTTGAAACCAGCCATTGTTGGGCTAAGCCCCCACCACTTATTTTAAGAGAAAGTTGCACTGTAGCACTAAAATACATAAAACAAATCTAATAATATCAGTACACTGTTTCTCATATGTAAAGTAGTTACTAGACAACTAATATAGGCTATCTGCCAATTGTGACCATAAACAAGGCAAACAAAAGGATTCTAAACTGCTTTAGGATGTTGCTGCCGAGATGTTGTTCTCCATCTTACGGTAGCAGCAAACAGTTTGTAGCGGTTGATGTGAAACCTTCACATTAACAACAAGGCAATCCAGTCTGGTCCGCTCCTAAATGACCATGGCGTTACTGTGTACAGGAACCATACAGGCCCTAATGCTACTACGGTGCATGAAATGGAAGCTACATGAACATCCGATCCCTCTAATCCTACTGCTACATCGAGTGACGCTGTGTTGCATTATCCGTAGTGCCTCCCTGCTTCACCACGGCAACAAGCTGTTATGCCTAGCTGAATGACATCGGTTAAAGTGCTGTAATTAATTAATAACACCTTCCGAGCCGTTGGACATCAGTTAGGGACGACGCGCGGCCTCCGTTGGGGCACACCTTTGTTGAACAACACCAGTGAAATCGAGCATCTTCTATTACAATGACGGCTACATCTAATCATCGAAATCATACAAATCAAATCTGAGCCTCTATCTTCAATACAAAAAACATGATCATTGCTACATGGAAGTCTGTGTACTATTCGGTGAGCTGATATAGTAAACCAATCCAAGGCGAGGCTGCCTTGGGTGAGATTGGAAAGTATGTAAAGTCATCTCACCTTGCCCCCTTACCCTTGTTTCAGTATCCAATGCAAGTGCTGCCATTCATTTTCCCCGTGTAAACATGTAGCATACTTACAAAGACAAGGGGGTGTAGGGCTATGTGTTTTCTGGTTGGGAAGGGGCGGGAGGGACAGGAGGCGGGCGAAGGTGGTAATGCTGGGTGGGTGGGTGGGGGGGGAGGATGGGTGGGTGGCAGGAGGCGGGTCTTAAGGAGGGTAGGTCTGTCCAGGTGTGGTGGCGTGCCGTCAAACAACTCAGTCCTCATTCTCTGTTCAGACTGCACCAGGCAGCTGGGACGGACAAGACGGACGGACAGAGACGGTGAGGAAAAAGAAAGAATGAGATGGAGAACCGAAGATGGATGAAAAAAAGGCAGAGGAGTAATGGAAAGTAAGAAGAATTGGAAAAAGAAAGCGATGTTAGGATTGGTTATTGAGAGCCCATTGGAAAACACTGCAATCCCTTTTTACTGACATGCCATATTGAGACCATCCCCAGTATACATCCTTTCTAACTCAGAGTACAGTGATGTCACTGCCTGGGGATGCAGTTACCTGGCACAGCTACAGTGGACACGGCTTCAGGCTGGCATAGCGTGTCCACCTTCACATGCTGAAAGGTTTTGATAGGTGCCGACTGCAGGTGCCTGGGACCGCACACACACACACACACACACACACACACACACACACACACAGACACAGACACAGACACAGACACAGACACAGACACAGACACAGACACAGACAGACACAAACACACACACACACACACACACACACACACACACACACACACACACACACACACACACACACACACACACACACACACACACACACACACACAGAAAGAGAGCACACAAGTACACTTCAAAGAGTGCAGGGAGAACAGGCCCCTTCCTGACTTAGACTTGGCCGTACTTTACTGTAAGGGTGAAATATTAATGGCACTGGGAAGTGAGCAATAGGGCAGAAACTCTGTAAAGGCAGCATCAGCAGTCCACCACTCAGCAGCATCACGACCACCTTGCTTCATTTGCTTTCAGATCAATAAACAGTTTTTGGTGATAGATGTGAAGGCAGAAGTGGAACCGGGTTCCTTTTGGACATTTCATTAAAGGAATCATTTCTTTGTCTTTTCATCCACTCATCCAAACTGAACCACCATTGGAGTCTTATCTAGTGTCTGCACACTGGCAGGACATGAAGGTTTTGTGGTTTGTTTGTGGTTTGTGCGAGCTCTCACCTCTTCCACTCCTCGTCTCCATCCCAGAACTCGTAGACGACAAAGGACAAGCCATCTGGCAACCTGACTGCAGTCACACTGCAGAAGGAGGGAATAAGTAGAGCCAGTCAGAGGAGAGAGATGGAGCGGGGAGGAGAGGGGACAGAGACAGGGCGGAGGCTGGAGGGGAGATGGATGTGTCGCGAGAGCTCCGGGACAGACCCGGGTCAAAGGAGTTTGTCTGAGATAGTGAGCGAGAGGGAGAAAAAAGGGGGAGAGGGAGAGAGAAAGAGAATGTGCATGAGAGAGAGAGAGTGACATCAAAGGAATGAGTGATGACAATATCAGCTGTGGGGGTTATAGTATGAAGGGCAGACAGTTATTGTTTGCAGGGGGTGGAAGAAAATTGAGTTAACGCATGAAATCCGGTCAGGAGCTGGCAACACAGAGTGGGGCAACAGGGAGAAAGGGCTTGAATAGGGATGGATGGAGGGTCATTAGCACACAGATATGAGGAGACTTTATTGAGAATAGAATGGGGTGGGGGGGGTCTAGGTAAGGAATGTATCTGAAAAAGAGTGAGATGGTGTCAGAGACAAAGGCAGTTCTTACTGAAAACGAGGACATATGAAAGGGTCAGCCAAGCTACGGCGTCGATATGAGAAAAGACAAATGGCATATTTCCGAAAGCACTTGCATCGCATCGAATGCCACCCAAAACGTGGCCTTTTGTAAACTCACATTACGGTCATATTTTCCTGACCCATAGCCCCTAAAAATGTCATGTCATAATAAGCAAACACATTGCACGGTAAACAGCTCTCTATGGTTTATGGTTTATAGTGAACATATAATAATGATTGAACTTCTATGTCAAACATACACAGCTAGGTTTACAGCTTTATGAGCCAGTAGTCAGCAGCTTGGCATCCTTAATATTGCTCATCCACTTTATAGGTATACAGTATATGTTCATAGGTATATGGTATATATGTTACACACTGTTGATTCCATGCTCACGTGTAAACGTGGCACAATGAATCTATAGAATCTCTCTCTCTCTCTCTCTCTCTCTCTCGCGCTCTCTCTCTATCTCACTCTCTCTCGTTGTTAAAAAAAAGAAAAGAGCCTTACTGGCTTTGAAACACCAACCTTTCCCCTGTTCTATTATTTAGAGCAGGGCTATTGTTAAGCGTAGGGCTTCTCAACCTGCTGCACGCCTTCCATAACGCCTCTTAATGCCTCAAGTCCCCAGCATATTAAAAAGGAGAATGGAGAAAACATCACTTGTAACTGATGTAATGGTCAGTGCAACCACTGCGTCATGGGAAAGAGAGACCTATATTATACACATATTTACATAAGGTCTAGTAGCCTTAATTTAGATAGTATAGTAGTTTACTGGGAACTTGGTTTGGAAACATATGATACAAATTGACTTTATACCTTGACCTTTCATCCAAAATAGTCACACATGTCTTTAATTGCTTGTTTGTGGGCAGGAATAACGTTCCATCCAGAAATGTTATTGATTGAGATAATGCAATAGTAAGTTCTTTGCAATTGCACATTGATTCCTAAAAGGATCGATAAGGGTTTCCCACATCCTTTGTGTGTGTAATCACACCCTAATATCCTGGTTTACTGAATGTGTTATTGCCGGGCAGAAGTTATTCAGGTTCACATATCTCCTAATGGAATATACAATAACATCCAGTTATAATTGGAAAAGCCTACGAGCGCGTCCTGAAGAGCATGCTGGGAGACAACAGAGAAGAGATAATGAATGCTTGAACGCTTGCTAGCCTAGCAATGCTAATGACCAGCCTAGGAAATGGTGAGGCTAGCTTGCCTGCTAGTATCTCACTTAGGATCGGAGTAACCACCCAAGTCCACATTGAATGAAGGAGTTTCCAGGCTCAGGAGGACATGAGCTTCCTGCCTCGTCCTAGAATCACAAGCTAACTGTGATTATCTATCTAACTGCCACCTCCAGCCCCCTGTTGGCTATTTTCGCTCTCTCTTCTTACAAATCACTGCCGTTCATCTACTGCCACTCGTCTGTCAATCTCCTGATCAGCTGCCCTCCTTGATAAGGAGCACATGTCAATCCCCGCTTCAATCAACAATATCGACTCTATCACTCAGTTGATCTTTGTCTGCACTTTCCCTTGCACAGTAGACTCAGCTAGATGCAGAGAAATAAATAACAATAGGCTTAGAAGCCTATCACATTTTATAGTCAATCCATTTATGAGTCTCACCGTCAAATGAGATATGCAGACACGATTATCACTTCAATCAATCCATCCCGTTTATGATGAGGTAGGGCCCCTTGTCTTAAGCTGGACATGGGCTTTCACTCTGAATGACTACTGATACACTTGATATACGTTCTTGTTCTGGTCATACTTGTATTAACTTCTTCCTTGTCAGTGAGGGGAAAAACGGTCTGTCTAGTTACTAGACCAGATGAAATGAGACGGAGAGGTAATAAAGTCTGTCGGCACGAGGACCTTGGATTTATTAAGTAAAGTGGCAACGGTTATACAGAGTCATAAAGCGTGAGAGATCGAATATGTCTAAGTCCCTAATCAGCGCTGATGGTTCGTCCAGAGCTTCGCCTCCGTGGAAGGTCTGCTTCAGAAGAAGATCAAGAGTCCCTGTGTGATACAGTTTTATGCTGTATCCTCCTCTCGATGAGGTGTGTGCGTTTGAGGTGTGTGTGGTTCTGTGTGTTTTTGCTTGACCTTGGCTCTCAGGCCCTGGTATATGCATGTGTATCTCTTGTGTTCCTCCTAACGGGGGAGAGCTCCTCAAAGTGTCTCCTGTGTCCTCGAAGTATCTCTTGTGTCCTCGAAGTATCTCTTGTGTCCTCGAAGTATCTCTTGTGTGATAAATTAATGTGGCTCTCCCGTTCTTGAGGATGACTCGTGCATTGTCTGAGTGTCTACCATTTGCCTGGATGGGGAAATGGGGCCTTCGGCTCCGGCCTTGACCTGACTATATTATCATGTTTGTGTTATGTGTTTGTTGGGTTAGAGCAAGAGTTGACTATATTGTAATGTGTCTGCCATGTGATGTGCTCATCAGGCTAGGGTAGGAGTTAGCTATATTTGTAATGTACATGTAATGTACTCAGCAGGTTATTTTTCCCAACATCAGGCCACTTGGGGCGCTGGTGCCTGTCTTTGAATCTTGCAAAGGATAAGCATATGGAAGATGCTAAAGAAAATCCAATGCTAATATTTGTTCGTGCACACAGCTGAGGAAGAGGAAGGAAGGACTTACTGGAAGCAGTCTCGCTGGGCCGACACATTCTTCAGGTACTGCTTAAGAGCTTCACAAAACTCCCCCAACTTCTTCTGGGAAACCACCATCTCCTGACGCACCAGCAGCAGGGACTGGGAGAGGTCAGACAAGGAGACCATGAGACGAAGGTAGAGAGAGAGATATAGATATATTCATATATTTATAGAGAGAGAGAGAGAGAATACAACACAGTTATACATTATTATTATGCAACCGCGTGCAACGTCTACCAAAACACCAACATGATACAACAAGAGAAAGAATGAGAGCAAGAGAGGGTAAGATACCAATATAGTATAGTGTGCAAGTTTGTGGGATGTAATGTACAACGTACGACGTGTGATAGCAAGACAGAGACTTTGCTTTTAGGTTGTTCTGTTGTGTTTTCAGGTTGGATGTTTGATGGTTTCTCCGCTTTTGTTTATTTTTTCTTACAAAAAAACAAATCCCAGGCTTATATCAGTTTCACACCTCCCTCAAGTCCAGAGGCCAAAAAAAAAAAAAAAAAAGGGTGCCGAAAAAGGCCTCTATTGATTCCTAGGCCTCTATCCTGCCAAGTGATTGGTTATCCCCTCAGGGCTGGACCTTGGCAATCTAGAGGCTGTAGTACTTGGTAATGCCCTTTTACTGGCGCCATGCTGGGCAAGAAAAGGTATGACATCAATTACAACGCAAGCAGAAAGAACATGCCTTCCCGTAAATATGAAGCTCCAACCCATCACACAGGAGTGGGTTAGAGTTGATACAGCCGACAGCCGTCCACTCTGACCTAAATAGCAACTCTTTAGTGACCTTCTTTGGCAGATGTGATGGGAAATTCAAAGCACACTTTACTCATTTTGAGAGATGCTGCTATAATACAATAGGATCTAACGGTCTCTTCCTTCACCCTCCTCCTCACTCCCCTTCCAAGTTTCTTCATCTGCATGTCTTCTTTCTCCACCACAATCACCCCCACACACACACCTCCCCCCGGTCTCTCTGTCCTTATTAACAGCACTGCTCAGCGTCTCCCGATCTCCCAGCTCGGTTGTGGAATAGGAAAGTAGGTTAACTCAGTCTGGATGGAACTCTTGGCTATCTGTTCGGCTGGTGTTCTGCATCTGAAACATGGTGGAGACCTAGTCACCCAGAGTTTTGACTGTTTTAAGCTTTCTAGTAAATGAAAACATCCACATAACGGGGTTTAAAAGTATGCTGTGGTGGGGTTGATATAAAAAAAGGTGTTATAAATACACATTAAACTATTGGCAGTACACTTGCTACAAGCAATATGATTGCTATGGTGCTGTCCGTTTCAGGGAATAGCAGCTGTTACCCACCAGCGACTGATGGAGCGCTTGGAGGATACAATTGTGTGTGTGGCTGAGAGAGAGAGAGAGAGAGAGAGAGAGAGAGAGAGAGAGAAGAGAGAGAGAGAGAGAGAGAGAGAGAGAGAGAGAGAGAGAGAGAGAGAGAGAGAGAGAGAGAGAGAGAGAGAGAGGAGAGAGAGAGAGAGAGAGACTGCCCTGGTAGTGTCTATCTATAACATTTCAGCCGTTTAACACATGATTACTTCCCCTTTACATCACAATCATCAATGGCTGCCATGTGTTCAGCAGCACTATAGCAACATACAGTTCTGCAGTTTGACTCTCCATCTGGTCACCACTTAACTAGGCTGTCTCTGGGAGCCGGTGTGGGAAGAGCGGGAATGGAAGAGAGAGGGAGAGAGAGAGAGGGAGAGTGATAGAGAGGGACAGAGCCAGAGAGCCTGGGAAATTGTGTGTGTGTGTGTGTGCGTGTGCGTGTGCGTGTGCGTGTGCGTGTGTGTGTGTGTGTGTGCGTGTGTGCGTGTGTGTGTATGTGTGTTAATGCTGACGTTAGTAAATTAAGACCAATACTGGAATACAATATGCTGGGCTGCTCTGCTTTCTTATACCTCAAAAAACCACAGTACACTCACCTACACGTTGCATTATTCACCAAGCACATACAACCCCCCCACTCATGACATATAAACACACACACACACACACACACACACACACACACACACACACACACACACCACACACACACACACACACACACACACACACACACACACACACACACACACACACACACACACACACACACACACGCACACACACACACACACACACGCACACACACACACACCACACACACCACACAATACATGCTATATGACCCAGCAGCAAGTAAGTCAATTAATATCGCTCCATTAAAGGACTTGTCTGGTGCTGGACCCCAGGTTAATGGATGACATCTGCTATGTCAGGATGTAAATCAGCCATGATTTCTCTCCAACGCACCCCCTCTGGCGCCTTCTACAAACGGGCAGTTTGCCAGCCATTGACATCCATTCCATTCCAAACGAGTGTGTAGCAGCTCTCACAGCTGTATTTTTATTCAGTTTAAGGGAGCCCACTCAAACTGCTGTGGCTATGTCTTTTCCTCCAAAAGGTGCTCACAACCGAACAAATCCACAAGTTTGGATTCTGTGTTTACGCGCCACTGCGATGCTCAGAGTGAAGAGAGGTTGCTGTGTGTCGGGCTACACACTGAACGAGCCGTTATTAATTCAGCAATTCCCCCCTAATTTCACACGGCCTGACTTTTATGAAAGAGTAGCATTGGTGGACGCGTTGGTGCGTACAAATAAGAGTTCTCTGCAGAAGAAATTGAAATCAGACGTCGGAGTGGGATGGATTGAGGAGGCAACAGCAATTGATTAGCCGGACCAGTCAAGAAAATAATTTTTTATGCATATAGAAATGTTCCTCTGCACTTGTTCCTCAGAATTATTACTGCCTAAAACCAATCCATTATCTTCCCATCTGAATTCCAACTGGGCGGCTCTTCTCTATCGCTCGTCTCCTCGATGTCCCTGAGCATGTTTAGTGGCGTGTTAACACAGAATCAAAACTTGTGGATTGTTTGTCTGGGGTTTTTTTTGAAGAAAACGACCTTGCCAGGGAAGATTGTATTCGCTAATTTGTGTTGGCTTAGGCAAAGATCCCAGCTGTGGAAGATGCTAAACCCCCGCTTGGAAATTGAATGGAAGTCAATGGCCCAACTGCCCAACTTCTGAACGTGTGCGGCACACTGTGAGAGGGTTAGACTCACTTGACAAAGTGTTTAAGCCTCCTGCTATGCTCTTTAGTCCAGACCAGACGACTGCTCATACGTGCTCTGACCTGTGCTCCCTGTTCACACACAGGAAGCAGATCCAGAAAGCCTTGTCGTCATGCTGCTAGACCTGAAGACAGCGCAAAAGAACCATTCTGTGTTTTATCTGATTTGATGGATCATACATGTGTTGGGGGCCGTGGTTAAATGCAGTTTTAAAACAGAAAAATCGACATCTCTCATCTCAGCATGCTCCTTCTGTGTAAATCTTTCATCTCTTTCTCCGGCGCTGTGTCTCGCTTTCCACGTCCTACCCAAGAGACCTCACAGACGCCTAGGGCTCGGAGGAGGAACGGCCAGGAGCCACAGTGCATCCCAACGGCAGATCACTGCACGCTTTGGGACAGAGGGTGGACTGGGGCTTATTACAGGGATCCCTCTCTGTCTATGGCTCTTGCTTTCTCACTCCGAGCGTGCTTGTTCAATGAAATCATGCAAAATTCCTCACCGTCAAGCACATAATTCCGTTTATGCATGCATGTGTAATCCCATACAGTAAGAGCCTGTGTGTGTGTTCCAGTGCACATGCAGTTATCCCACTGGCTGTGAAAATGGGTCTAGATGAAACGGGGGCAGCAGGGGGGATCGCACCAGCCTGCTTGTTACCATGGGAACTAGGAAAGACGGGCTGCCCTCGCGGCATTACATGGTACAGTTACTCCCTCTTTATTTATTTATTTATTTCTCTCTCTCTTTTCTCTTTCTCTCGCACTCAATCAACTCTCTCTCTCGCTCTCTCTCTCTCTATCTCTCTCTCGCTCTCTCTCTCTCTCTCTCTCTCCTCCGCCTCAGCTCTCATCCGCTCTCTCTCCTCGCTCTCTCTCTCGCTCTCTCTCTCTCGCAATCACATAGCGTCAGGCATCAAGGCTAGTTAAAGACCCCCATCATTCACATCGAGTGCGTGCAGGAGTGATGGACGGGCATTTTATATTTATTTTGTCAGAGCATTTGATTTTGTGATTTCGGGGTGAGAGAATTTCAAAAAATGATGACAAGGAGAAAATGCTAAGTGCATAGAATTGATATAGGACCGTCTTTTATAGGTAGAATAAATTATTTGGGGGTTCGCTCTCCTCTTTCAAACAATGCGAAATATGTAGTTTGATGGCGTGGTGAAGTAGCGTGGGGAATCTGTGAGTTGTTTTCACCAACCACCAATGTTAACTTGCTAGCTTACCATAGAAGCGTAGACTACCCATACAGCTGTAACTAGCGGTATGTGGCAAACAAAATATCGTCGGGTAGCCAGTGTTATCCATGGTCAAAACAATCATACCTCAAAATAACTTTATGAATGTGTTGAACATCGTTGTAACTCTATAACCTTACAAATTAGCTGATGGCTGGCATAAGCCACTTGTCATAGCAGCAAATCGTATTAAGTTAGATATTAAAATATCATAATTTGAAATATCATATACCTGAGATTACTGTTTGCCTTGTTTGGGGGGGTAAGAGGAATTGACGCCAATGACAAGGAAAGCTTTCATGAAATTGCGCCCTACAAGGCCAAAACCCGACAAAGCTCGGTCCAACTACCCGACCAAAGCTGTACCTTAATAGCTTTTCTATGCCCAGAGCCTGGTAACAGCCCGACATTTGTCCACAACAATTCTCCACATCAATTTCTTCAACACCTAACATGAAATGTAATCTCATAGGATAGGTTAGCTCATTGCACATGTTTCAAGGTTCGTTATTAACCAACGGCTTGGAACAAATATAAATGTATCAATTATACTAAATAGAATTCGAAAAATAGTGAATAATCAACTTGATGTATAGCAAAGTGTCGTAGCGAAGAATAATATTGAAGCTATATTTGGTCTAGCCTAGCATATGCAATGAATTGCAAACTGCCAGTGAGTGTGGAAGTCATTCACATCACACTACCAGAGAGATCCTCAAATTCAAGTATGCCAATTGCAATGTTGTTTACTTCCATAATGCTTTCGAAGACTCTTTTTGTTCCATAAACATATAAATGAAAGGACTGCACAAAGGCTTCAGAAAGGTCTGCATCACTGGGTCCTTTGGCAGTGGGTCTAGTGGGTTTCCCAGCAGATATAAAATGCCTCCATGCAGGTACGGTACCAAATTAAGCGATGTTGACACTTTATGCTTCAGCTTGTTGGCACATGCAGTACCCCTAAAGCACAGCCAAGGTTTCCGTTTGTGCTACGCTACTGCCGTACTCAAGCGTTTCTGCAGGGACATGGCGGCAATATATTGTCCTGCAATGCAATGTTAAGTATGCAACGAACTGCACCAGAAAATAGCTGCCCTGTTCGTTGCCTCCAAAGGCCTGTCCAGAAATAGCTCATGACGTCTAGACCCTGATTGTGCATTTATTTAGATTCAACGAATTAAGTGCAATCAAGTGCATATCTGAGGATTATTGAGATCTCAACCCTCAGATATTTTTCATCAGTTAATAAATAATCCAAATAGATAGTTTTTAAATGTTACCCCCGAAAATAATAATTACAGTCTCCATCACCAGCGTGTCCATTATGTGATGACATAACTGTGAATTAATCACATTTGCATATTCTCTAGGGATAATATGCTAATATAGCATTACATATGCATGTTCTATATATTACGTTCCTCCACCAACGCGTGGAAAGAAATGCGGGGACGCACAAAACAAACACAGAGTGAGTTTGAGTGACTATTGATCACAACATTTTAAGTACCCCAAAAAAGCAATATGAATGATAATCTATTCTACGATAATCTTCAGGATTATCACTTCAAATGTCATGCCGTCGGCTCCATGGACCAGAGTGTGCGGCCGCGCTGAGACCGGCAACGCTAATCCTGTCAGGATAAGTTATGGGAATACTGCCGTCACTGAGGCACAATGCCGGGGCTTCCCCTAATCCTCCTCTGCTCTGAACATCCGGCCCCTCCTCCGTTCCCGTCTCTCTGTGTTCCCATCGCCCCCCTCCCCTTCTCTGAGCGTTTCATTACGGGCAGGGAGCCCTCACAACCTCCAGGCGCCTCCAGCGACCCTGATCAGCCGTCCCCAGCCCGGCGCCGTCCCGGCTGCCCTCTGCCTCTTCTGTCTTCCGCGGGCTCTGCTTTGATTTGCTCCTCCATTATTTACAGTGGGGAGCCAACAATGGCATTTTGACATGCTTATTTGAAATGCGCTCTGTCAAGCCCACCAGCTACTGTAGATACAAGATGTGCCACACATGCAAGGGTTCTGTTGGTTTGTGTTGTACAACTGCACTGTTCTCCAGCGGTACTCTGGGTTCTAATCCGTTCTTATATCCTGGAGAACCAATAGATCCTCACTTCTCCTTTATCTGTCAGCTGATCTCTCAACATTCATTCCTGTCTCCCTCTGTTGCCTGGTAACAGGCGCTGGCATGGCCGGGTATTGGCATGCCTCGGTTCCGTTCCAATGTGCCATTATGGGCTGTGGATGACACTCTGGACTTGGGACTTGTTATGTTGTGTCTGTGCTATGCTCTACTTAACAGTGTAATGAGAAAAAAACCAGAACTCATAGTGTGTGAGTCACCTCTGCTGTGTGTGTGTGTGTGTGTGTGTGTGTGTGTGTGTGTGTGTGTGTGTGTGGGCGTGCGTGCGTGCGTGCGTGCGTGCGTGCGTGCGTGCGTGCGTGCGTGCGTGCGTTTGCGTGCGTGCGTGCGTGCGTGCGTGGCGTGCGTGCGTGCGTGTGTGTGTGTTTGGGGTGTGTGTGTGTGCGTGTTGTGTGTATGTGTGACGCGCGTGGTGTGTTCACAGAGGAACTGCTGTCAGTGCTATCAAAGCGTCTGCACATGTGGAGGGTGATCACACTATGTCCACTGGAGGCTGTGCCTTGGAAATACTACCATATTTGTGTGTCTGTGTGTGTGTGTGTGCATGTGCGTGTGTGTGTGTGTGTGTGGTGTGTGTGGTGTGTTGTGTGTGTGTGTGGTGTGTGTGTGGTGGTGTGTGTGTGTGTGTGTGTGTGTGTGTCTCTGACATAGGGGCTGAATCAGATGGGGGGGGGGTGGCATTAATTAAGTTCTGATCCCTTCCTTCCGGGAGATGAAGTGGGAAGGTTAGGGATAGGGTCTGGGGTAGAGGGATTGGGGAGAGCAAGGTTAAGAGGACTGCCAACCTGTTTGAGGAAATCAAGATTGCAACCAGGGAATGAAGAGAGCGCGACAGGAGGACGGGTCGTACGAGGGGGTTCAATCACACGGCCTCCACTCCGAGGTGGAGGGGGGGTAAGGGGGCTCATAGAATTGACAATTTCCTTTCTCAATTAATACTGGAATTTTTTTTCCCCCTGGGCTTCGACAGATGCAATCTCCTGTTTTTTTGCTCAGAGGATGTGCATTTGTGACCTCTGCTCAGTTCCACAATGCAGCCACAAGGTCGTAGTCTTGTGCACAAAAGCCCAACATTAACACAATGCTGATATGCTGTTCTCTAGCGTCCGTTAATTCTGTTCTCTCCACTTGATTACAGGCATGCAGTAAAGTGTATCAAGGGCTAGGCCCA
Organism: Gadus chalcogrammus; assembly: GCF_026213295.1. Classification (NCBI taxonomy): domain Eukaryota; kingdom Metazoa; phylum Chordata; class Actinopteri; order Gadiformes; family Gadidae; genus Gadus; species Gadus chalcogrammus. Next base: position 15,306,520 of record NC_079420.1, read on the forward strand.
TATCTATATAATTAAGTTAATATTTTTTGGTGTGGTTTTGCCTCCAGGGTGCTTTCTGCCTTTGCAACGCCCCCACAAGCTCTGCTTTCTCCACGATTTTAAACGTCCTGCACTGAGAAAACCGAGCTCATCTGCACTATAGCTGTATAGCTATAGTGTCTAGTGTATAGCTGCCCACATTCCACATTCACCTACTTTTGCACCTACAAACCCTCCCGCCTGTTCATGTGAGTCATTTTTAAAAAATACAAAAATGAAAGAAGCAGAGCTGGTGTGTTTGCTTATTCGTTTGAATTAGCAGAGACACCGTGAGCCTCCGTCATGGCTCCATCTACTGCGTCCCTTTGAATAAGGACTGATTTTAGAAGAAGGCATTCAGCATTGAGACACTGGTGGTGTCGTCCCCAACACAGTGACCTGGTCCACCTTTCTGTTTGAGAGTTAGAAGTAAGATGTTCTTCTTCTTCCTTCTTTATGTGTTATTTCGGAGCAGCTATTAGCAGCAGGGTTTCCCAGAGCAGAGGCCGCTGCTGAGGAACAAATGCTTCTGATTGAGTTGGTGTACTCACTGCGCTGGCGGTGCCGTCCGTGTCTGTAAGCCGCTGGTGCAGATCAAACCAGACCGTCTGCGACACCGAGAAGAAGCACACACAGAACACAACCACAGCTGCATGTCAGGAGAGCAGAACACAAACCAGCCGTAAGCAAAAGGGAAACCGGAAGCCAGAATCACTCAATTGCTATAACAACGTGCAAGAAACAAGAAACTGCTTGACAGCTAGACCGCAGACACAGAGGAGACCGCAGACACAGAGGAGGCTTTGCTCGTCTCATCCAAAACAGTGGGTGGAAGATGTAGAGAATTACGTATTTTGCGTTCTTTGGACTGTATCACAAACCAGCCAGCTACTGTATGTAGATGACAGACATGGGTCGGCTCAGCTCAGTAGGAAAAGCTGGTTGACTTGTAAGCAGAAGGCTGCTAGTTCAATACCTGGCTCCTCCTAGCTGAGTGTCCAGTGTCCCTGAGCAAGACGCCTCACCCTAACTGCTCCTGACGAGCTGGTTGTCGTCTTGGATTTTACTCCACCGTCGTGTGTGTGTGTGTGTGTGTGTGTGGTGTGTGTGTGTGTGTGTGTGTGTGTGTGTGTGGTGTGTGTGTGTGTTGTGTGTGTGTGTTGTGTGTGTGTGTGTGTGTACGTAAGTCACTTTGGTTGAAAGCGTGTGCTTAATGCCGTAAATTTAAAATGTAAAGTAAACTTGCAATGCATTGAAATGAATTATACTCGGCTGTTGGTGTCATGGTCTGTTTTCTAGTTCCTGTCTTCTGTCTCCCTCAATTGAAGGACAGACTGACATCCTGTCATTCTGTCGAGCTGGTTGTTTCTGCTACGGTGAATGAGTAGTTCAATGTATTAGGGAGGTGCCCTTTATCTAGCCTCCTCTCCCTGTGTTGTACAATCCCCTAAGCCTCTTGTTTGAGTGTATATATTTACTCATGAACAGCCCCTCACAACACACACATCCAGCCATGTACTCTCATGTATCCTTCATGAGGCTAAAGCCGCAGTATTTCTATTTAGGGGACTGCCATATTACAGCGCATTATGTGTGTGACAGGCTTAAAGCAAAAGATGATTTGTGATTGTTTTCTGTGTCGTGTAAACCACTCCAAACTCCACAGTGATGACGTAGCCCACACAGCTCACACGCATTTGGAGTCTGTTAAGTACGTTTTACAAAACAGGACATGAACTCACAGAGATATGAAGACAAGTCAATGCAGAAAAGGAAACGTTTAAAGCAGATAATAGACGATTTGCATGTTGAATATATCACATGCATCCAACGATTTAGAGACCAATAAGCCATTCCATGAAATACATATATATATATATATTATAATAATATATATATATATATATGTATAACCGGGAGACTGCTATCTTGTTGTCTTTTGTTCTTCTAAATACCTCTTATAGTTTGTTATATGGACTTTTTTTGCATGATGACCCTTCCCAAAAGTGCCATCCAGAAGACCACATTACGGCTTATTATAAGTTTATTAATTTAGTTAGTATCAGAGTGAAAATCATCTGAATAACTTGTGTATCAATACAAAAAACTTTTAGAGACAGTGGACCTGGTAAACACATTCACACTTCCACCTGGCAGGACTTCAAACACGTTGTTCCCAGTGGAACCGGTTTAGGAGAGCCCAACTACAGGCTGGGTTTTCTTTAATGGCACACTGGAACCCACCTGGGCTTTAAGGACATTGAAATATTCAACGCATACTTTAACATATAGGATGAGGCCTTGATTGTATTTTTACTATTCATTCTCTTTGAGTATTATTTTTCATAAAATATGTATTTTCGTCATCTAGAAAACACACATACACAAACACACAAGCAAACACTATTGAAGCTAGCAAGTCCTGCTCGTGGCAGCACTACATTTCAAATGCTAATTATTCAAATCGAGACTGAGAGCTGGAGAGGGATGAAGAAAACAGGTTGAGAGATTGGGCGATAGAAGATTGAGAGCAGAGAAGGAGAGAGG
>NC_079420.1:15309184-15389184 GCF_026213295.1 Gadus chalcogrammus
GAGAGAGAGAGAGAGAGAGAGAGAGAGAGAGAGAGAGAAAGCGAGTCGAGGAACAGCAAGGGGAGTAAGATAGACGTTTTTAGTTATATGTCCTCCTATAATGTTTTGCAGTCGTTTCATTATGAGTGTTGATGTGATGAGTGATTGGACTGTCATAAGGCGAGGACAGTAAGGGACCAATCATAGACTCTCTCAGGAGGATGAATGAGGAGGCAGACAGAAAGATAACAGGGTGCCATGCGGCACGGACAGCACTGAGGGACATTTGAAAAGGGGCGCCTGGGTGTGTGTGTGTGTGTGTGGTGTGTGTGTGGTTTGTGTGTGTGTGTGTGTGTGTGTGTTGTGTGTGTGTGTGGTGTGTGTTGTGTGTGTGGGTGTGTGTGTGTGTGGTGTGTGTGTGTGTGTGTGTGTGTGTGTGTGTGTGTGGTTGTGGGTTTGTGGATGTGTGTGTGTGGTCTGTGGTGTGTGTGTGGTGTGTGTGTGTGTGTGTGTGTGTGCGTGTGGGTGTGTGTGTGTGTGTGGTGTGTGTGTGTGTGTGTGTGTGGTGGGGTGTGTGTGATTGTGTGTGTGTGTGTGTGTGTGTGTGTGTGTGTGTGGGTGTGTGTGTGTGTGTGTGTTGTGTGTGTGTGCGTGTGTGTGTGTGGTTGTGTGTGTGGGTGTGTGGATGTATGTGTGTGTGTGTGTGTATGTGAGTGAGTGTGTGCTTGTTGGTACATGTGCATGTCTAGTGTGTGTGTTTTTGTGTGAGTGTATGTGTGGGGGGGGAAGGGGGTGACATGATTGGGCATCAGCCAGCATCCGCAGTAAGTGTGACTGTGACAGTAGACAGGGTTGATGGACATGAGGGGGGGGTCAATTATTGATTTCATCTTTTTAGACTAAAAAAGACACAGGACTCCGATTATTTACTTGTGACCCCCCCCCCCCCCCCAATTCACACAAACACACACACACAGACGCAACCCCATCTCTGTGATATCGAGGCATCGACCACTCAATGCTAACACCTCTCTAGTCTGTTCATGCCTCTGCTCTGTGTCGTTCACACATGCATGCACGCACACACACACACACACACAACACACCACACACACACACACACCACACACACACACACACACACACACACACACACACACACACACACAACACACACACACACACACACACACAAACACACACACATACATGAATCCTATGATGGAGAAAAAAGACCAACGTTTCATGAGACATTTAAAATGGTTATTTCAACAGGTCCAGAATGTGTAATTAATTATTTTCATGTTGTTCAGATTCGTTTAATACGTGATCTGGGCGCACCGGACTCCCAATGTCCATGATTAACCGATTCTATAATGATATAATGAAAAGAGGATTAGTCAGAAGTATTCAGACACCATAATGACGGACACAAATTAGTCCTTATTGGGCTTGAGTCAGATGGAAGCCTGCTTATTGCTGCATGAAACGTTGTGATGGAGGGTTTGACTCTTGACCTCTCGTCCGCAGAGTGGCCGGAGAGAGAGCACTACCTGGGCCGGTAAGTAACCTCGTCTGCCACTTTTCACACAAATGTTTTTTCACTCGAGGCCTGGGGTCGGTGTGTGTGTGTGTGTGTGTGTGTGTGTGTGTGTGTGTGTGTGTGTGTGTGTGTGTGTGTGTTGTGTGTGTGTGTGTGTGTGTGTGTGTGTGGGTGTGTGCTGTGTGTGTGTGTGTGTGTGTGTGTGTGTGTGTGTGTTGATTTGCATGTATTCAAAGTAGGCTTTTTACGTTTCCAATGTGATTACACACCATCTTCTGTGTGTTACGTGTGTGTGTGTGTGTGTGTGTGTGTGTGTGTGTGTGTGTGTGTGGTGTGTGTGTGTGTGTGTTGGTGTGTGTGTGTTTTTCTTTTTCTTTTTGGGGGAAATGTTTCCTGTTGTCTTTGGATGCGTCTGTTTGCATGCACAGGCACATATGGCTGTGTTTAATTAACAAGATGTTTGTGTCTTAAACACATGCTGCAGGCATGTGTGTGCATGTGTTGTGCCATATAATACGAGTGCATGTTTGTGAGTGATGGGCATGTGGTTTATATACCAAGGCCATTCAACAAGACCACATGAATCTATCCCATATCCCGGTTTCCATGGTAACCAGTGGCTACTTATCACAAGAGTCCCAACAGATCAAACAGGTGTGCACTGATGCCTCTCGACGACTGTTGCTATGAACCTTTGTTCCTTGCAACACAGGTGCTTTCACTAGTGCTGGAGCCTGCAGGAGCCCATAAAACATTAGTGTGTGACTGTATGTAGGTGTGTGTGTGTGCATGTCTATGTGTGTATGTGTGTGTGTGTGTGTGCGGGTGTGAGTGTGTGTGTGTGTGCGCATGCATGTTTTTCTGTGCATACGTGCGTGTATGTGTGTTCGTGCATGCGTGTGTGTGTGCGCGTGTTCACGTATGTGTGTCTGTATGGACATAATAACATACATCTCCTCCTACGGCTAGTGGGGGGTCTGTGAGGGACAGAGGAGTATCATCGGTCAACTACAAGTTAAACGCTGACAAAGGGGAGGGGGGGGGGGGGGGGGAAATGAGTCCCCCAATGAACCAAACGAAGAAGAAACCAATCGCCAGTGCGAGAGAGGAGGGAGACTGTCAAGAAAAAGGGAGGAGGAGGGGGGGGCAGGAAGGAAGAGGGACGAGAGGAGAAAGAACTGAGACTGGGGATGGAGACGTGACTATAGAGACAGAAAATAAAGGCTTGCACACCAGATAGTGGGCCCAGCAGGGGCCCTTTGACTCACAGGGCCTGCCGCTCACACCTCGGCTCCCTGCTACGACACCCCTCCCCATCTCGCCCACCCCTATGTCCCTCACTGCACTGTGGTGCCTCTCCTATTGCTCTCTCTCTCTCTTTATGTCTCGTCTGTCTCTTCTCTCTCTCTCTCTCTCTCTCTCTTCTCTCTCCTCTCTCTCTCCTCTCGCTCTCGCTCTCTCACTCTCACATTCTATGCCTCCGTCTGTCTCTCGCTCTGTCTCTCCCCCCCTCCCTCCCCTCTCTTCAGCACCCAGCAGCACCTGGCTCTAACCCTGCCCCCTGCGGTGGCTCAGTGGCTTCCTCCGTCCTCCTCTCCGCCTGTTCCTCCCTCGCCCGCCCACGTCCAGCACTTGTTGAGTTCCTCATCATCACGCTGCTGTCTCCATCCCCCTCTGTCTCCACCCGGCCACACACACACACACACACACACACACACACACACACACACACACACACACACACACCACACACACACACACACACACACACACACATAACCACACCACGCACACACACACACACACACACACACACAACACACACACACACACACACACACACACACACACACACACACACAGAAACATACACACACACACACACACACGCACAGGCACCCCAGCTCAAATGTCAAAGAAAATAATTAAATATTGGAGGAAATTATTGTGTGATGGTATGATGTTGATGTTTGTATGAATGGAAATAGTCTAGTACCATATGGACCAGGCCTACTACCACCATATGCAAATACAGACAAACAAAACATCTCTGCAGCAATATATTAGCATATTATACATATGCCTGGTAGGATGCTGGGGGTTTTGATGTATGTGTACTGTAATCTATTGTTATTAACTATATATGTATATAAATATCTCTCTCTCTCTCTCTCTCTATCTCTCTCTCTATCTCTCTCTCTCTCTCTTTCTCCTCTCTTCTCTCTCTCTCTCTCTCTCTCTTCTCTCTCTCTCTCTCTCTCTCTCTCTCTTTCAAATATATTTATAATCTTTCAATGTGAGAAACTATCTTCATTGTACATTTATGTATGATTGGTTAGTTAATGTTTATATACCATAACTGGGATCTTTTTTCTCTCTCTCTCTCTCTCTCTCTCTCTCTCTCTCTCTCTCTCTCTCTCTCTCTCTCTCTCTCTCTTCTCCTCTCTCTCTCTCTCTCTCCTCTCTCTCTCTCCTCTCTCTCTCTCTCTCTCTCTCTCTATCCACATGGTATCTTCAATATGGTGCTCAGCCTACATGACACTCTACCACTTCTCTTCTCTAACTAACACTTCTCCTCCACCACCTACCTCACATCCCTTGTCTAGAATAGCACCTCCTCCACCCCTCCTCTCTCCATTCTTTCAACACCCACCCCCCTCTCTCTCCCCTCCTCCGCCATCCAAGCATGTTAGCTCTCAGACCCTGCTCCCCCTCCCAGCTTGGTGTGGTCCCCAAGAGTCCAAATGAAATCCTTGAAGCAATGCTTAAAGGGCTCAGTGTTGCCATGCATGGACTGAGCCTGGTACTCAGATATGACGAAGAGGCTACTCCTGATTACCTAAACGATGGGACACCTCAGCCTTTGACTGGGTGTTGTGTGTAGGGATCAATACATATAAAATACATATTATTACCTTACAAGTCCCATTCAGCTTGTTCTGAGGGACAGGTGATCAAGTCTTCATCGAAAGACAACCATTTGAAACATCCTTAAAGCAAACCCGAATACACCGCTATGATTCTAATTGTCTATAAAAGACTCATTGTACTTAAAGATTGTTGTGTTAAGTTTTCTAACAGAAGTTATTGAAGCAATGGTCGGTTTTGGCAGGACTTGAGGTCATATGACATTAACTGCAGCAGGGAAGGAAAGCATTTTCTTCCCAGGATCGAGGCGTGATCTAGATAATATATGGACAGATACTACCTTTGATATTTACCCATGTGCTTTAGCCCCTGCATTTCCATCACAGTCTGACAGTTGAACAACAATAATTCAATTGTACTAAAACAATTAATAGAAGCAGTCTAAAAAAAAACATGTGCATCACACCAAAGTAATACAAAATGTTCCCCTGGGATGATTAATTATTACGTATGCTAATGAGAGGACAGCAGTGGGAAATCTGTTCTTTCACAGATTGAGTAAATGGAAATGTTTCATGTGGATGAGACAGAGACATTCTGCTCTTCAGTGAATTCCATTTCCATTTGCTGGTTTCAGCGACAGATGCTCAGAGAGAGCGGAGCACATGTACCTCCCCCACATGAGCAGCAATTACTGCAATGAGCAAATGAAGGGCCGTGTTCCATCAGGGGCATCGTGGGGGGTAGAGAGAGAGAGAGACGGCGCCAGAGACCCAGGGAAACGGGAGAGAGGGGAAGGAGGCAGAGTGAGGAAGGAGAGAGTAACACATAATTGTCTTCCCTCGCCTCTCTGTTCGCCACCCGTTAAATATACACACAATCCCTCCATTTCTCCCCATGTGGATAATACCGCAGTTGATATAAAAAAGAAATGCGTCCACTTATTTTATTTACTTTACTCTCTTGCTCTCACTCTCTGTATCTCTCAATGCCGCTCTATTTTTCTTTCTATCTTTCTGTCGCTCTCTCCCTCACTCTCTCCATGCACTCCTTTCGTCTTCTGTGCCTTGTCGTCTTGTCACATCACAAGGGGAAGTGTAACCTATGCCTGCTGGCATGAATACGTGAGCTCTAAGGCAGGGCGGGGTTCGGACCGGTGTCTTAACGGCTCAGAGCGTTTAGGTAAACAATGTCCCCCTGCCCCACCTGGCTGACTTTCCATCTGTCTGTGTGTTTAGTCATCAGGTAGCGTCACTGGTTTGACTAACGGTTCCTCTGTCCGTCCGGTTCTGTCTGTCCGTTGGTCTGCTTGACTGTCTTGCTGTCTTAGTGAGAAAAGGAAAAGGGAGTTAGGGGAAGGGAAAATATGGAGAGAATACAGAGAGAAGAGAAGGAGTGAGATGGGGGGGAAGGAGAAAGTGTTTGTGTTACCGCCACGCTGGGCAGGACAGAGCCACTTCCTGCTCAGCTCCCTTCCCTCGCCGCCTGTGACTCCGCTCGCTTTCAGTCCACTAAAATAAAATCAATACCAAACGCTAGGAGGTGAGAGGTGAGGCTGGAGAAGATGTGTGTCTGCGTGTGTGTGTGTGTGTGTGTGTGTGTGTGTGTGTGTGTGTGAGTGCATGCAGGTGTGTGCCTGTGTGTGTGTGTGTGGGGGGTGGGGGGGGTCGTCTTTATTGGAGAAGGGCGTGGAAAGTAACCGAAAGGAAGGAGGAGGAGCAGCTGGAGGAGGAGCGAGGAGGAGGACAGAAAGAGGAGGGAAGGAGAGGAGGTTGGAGGGGGAGGAAGGGGAGAGGGGACATTCTTAATGAATTGTGTTGGTAGCTCGTAACCTGCCGGGCGGACCAAACGATTTCCAAAGGTTAGTGGTTTACATGCCGGCCGCGCGGCAAGGAGACGCCCATTTCCCTGAGGCTTTACTGTTATTCCAGACCTTTACCTGCACGCCTCCCCTGGTTATTTCTCTGGCTGCCTCTAAGTACAAAGACCTTCATCTCCCAGTGAAGAGCGCAATTTATCCCGCTGTAATGAAATAGAATTATTTAGCGGGCTGCCCATAATCGTTACTCTGAATCCAGAGGATAATTGCACCCAATTGTCACCACGAAATATATCTATTTTTTTGCCTAGAGGGAGAGAGTGAGGAGAAGAGAGATTATCTGTGTAACAAAGGTGGGTAAGGTATGTGAAAAATGGGACGCCCATTATGTGCATGTGCCATTGCACGTACTTGGATGAGTGTATGTGTGTGTGTGTTGTGTGTGTGTGTGTGTTGTGTGTGTGGTGTGTGTGTGTGTGTGTGTGTGCATGTGTGTTTAGGTGTGTTTGTTTGTGTGCGTATGTGTGTGTGTGTTAGTGTGTGTGTGTGTGTTTGCGTGTGTTTGTATGTGCGCTGTGTGTGAGTTTGCGCGTGTTTGTGTGTGTGTGTGCGTTTGTGTAAGCGTGCATGCGTGTGTTTGTGTGCGTGTGTGTGTGTGCGTATTTGTATGTGTATGTTGCGTTGGTGCAGCGTGCCGTTGCGTGTCTCCCTTTGTGTGGCGGCCGGCCAGCAGGACCTTGAGCAGCGGGCTCCAGTGCACCTTGGCTAATATCTGGAGCATGATGTCTCCTGTGGGAGGCTATCGAGCGACGAGCAGGAACCCGGCCGGAGAGACGGAGACGAGGGAAAGGACTGAGGGGAAAGGGAACGAGGAACAGGGCACGCTGGCGGGAGAGAGCTGACAGAGGAAACAGAGAAGGGCGCTGTTCTGATGGCTGCATTGTGGAGGGGCTCTGGGTCTCCTGCTGCACACTGTGATAACAACACGCTCACGCTGCCTCCCAGAGGATACATGGCCCTGTTGAACTGGGTCACCAGGGCTCCGCCTCAGTGGACGCTGAGCGGGGTTCTATAGAGTTCTACACGACACCCCTTAAGCCCCTAACATCTCAGGAGAAAAACAAACAGACAAAAGCATCGACTGACTGCCGACGTCTGAGGTTTATAATCTAGGATCATGGGTTATGTATACAGTACATATATTTTTAATGCAACGACCGTCTCTCACAGGTGCAAACCATTGTACCACTAACCTCTCTGTTCCCACCCTGCTATTGTTTCAAACTTAATTTCCAAGTGGCAGTCCCTGTGAATGTGGAGCAGGTTGCCTGGTAACAACGAGGGTTGCTGTTGGATCCTTCTGGCGGTGTTGAGGTGTGTGTGAGTAGGACACAAGGGGTGGTTGCTCTGCATTCCGTGTGTGAATGTGAGCACAGTGTGTGCGTGTGTGCGGTTTGCATGTGTGCGGGGCGGGGGTGGTTTGTGTGTGAGCGGGGGGGGTGGTGGTGGGGTTGGTGGTGGTGTGTGGTAGGGTAAGGGGGTGTTGGTGTGTTTGTAGGGGTGCTGGTGCTGGTGGCGTGTGTTGTGGGGGTAAGGGTGGGGGTGTGTTGTAGGGGTGCTGTGGCGTGTGTGTGGGGGTAAGGGTGGGGGTGTGTTTGTGCGTTCGTGGGAGAGGGGGTGGTGGTGGTGGTGGGTGGTGTGTGTGTGGGTCGGCGGTGGGGTTGGTGATGTGTGTGCGTGGGTGTGGTGGTGGGGGTGTTTGTGTATGTGGTGGGGGGGAGGGTGTGGTCACTTATTATTTCAGTGAAGAGAGGTCTGACATCTTTGTCGGACCGAATATGGGCGACTGAGTGGGCCCCATCATTGTCGGCGTGGAGAAGACACCCATGACCCCCCCCCCCCCCCCCACCTCGCAACGCTGAGACAATAACAAGGTCGGGGCGGGGGGCTTCAGAGGGACAGCGCCGTGTCGCTTAACCGCCATTAAAGAGGAATAGAAACGGAACAGCGCTGATGTCAGCGATAGGCCGCGATATTAACAGGACATTTGCGCGAAGCGCCGGGGCGCGGTGGGGGGGGGGGGGGGGGGGCTGTCCGCTAAATGGACGCCCGTGGTTCATTTACAGGTGTTTGTCATCTCACACGCACATCCGCCACTCAACAGGCTGTGGGATGTTTTTCTTGAATAACAGCCAGGCCGTAAATAAAGTGATATCCCTGCTTATCAGTCATCCTCTTACCTTCTGCGTCCCCTTCCCCTCATTGTTCCTCCTGCGGCAGTTGGCTGAGAAACAGATTTCAGCCCTTTTTATTCCGGCGAGCTTTGATTTCAATGACTCAATGTCCCTCTGCCCCGGGGGTGTCACTGTTGGTAATTAAAATCGGCCGTAAATTGGATTCTTGGCTGGCTATGACACCATGCCGACCCTCGGACCCCTGCCCTCTCTGCCTGCTCTAGGAGACAGGCTGGCTTCAACCAAGGGAACTGTTATTAAATTCTGCGTAGTGGGGACTCTAACGTTCAGTCGCTTACTGTTTTTCAGAGATTTATATTATGTAGACGAAAAGAAGCGATGCGGGAGATTCAAATTGTGTCCTTTTCCCATTATTAAAATACCTTCTGCTGGTTTGTGTGTGTGTGTGTGTGTGTGTGGTGTGTGTGTGTGTGTGTGTGTGGTGTGTGTGTGTGTGTGTGTGTGTGTGTGTGTGTGTGTGTGTGTGTGTGTGTGTGTGTGTGTGGCTGTGTTGTGGTGTGTGTGTGCAGGACACAAGTCATGGCAGTATATATAGCGCCCACTCTTTTTGACTCTCGCCTCTGGTACTCCTGCTTGATGTTTGTCTGGCTGCAAACGGTGTGCTGTGTGGAGTCCACATCGTTTGTGAGCATTGCTGTTGTTTTGTGTTTTCAGGCGCCTGCTCTTCACGCGGTGCAGATTTCCATTGGCGTGGCGCACCTTGGAAGACTAGTGATTTTGTTGTTGTTAAATATTGACTTTCATGACAACAAGTCTCTGTCTCCCTCAGTGAGCTGCGTCCTCACTTCTCGCAGGCCAACCGTTGCCTGCTGAAATGCACGACTCTGTTTACCCGTTACAGCAATCTAGCGACTCGCCTTCATGCTCCCTATCAAGAAAATTAAGGAGAACGCAGAGTTTCCCAAAGGAGGAAGATCTCAGCAGAGTGGTTCGGATAAAGCCTGTGTTGATATTCCAGGACCTTGACTCTTGACCCTTCCCTCCATCTCTTTCTGTTGGCGGTATATCCCGCCAAGGTCAACGAGGGATGTCAACAAAAACAATGACGTAAGTTTCGCTCAGTTTTTGTCCATGTTTACGGAAAATAATGTAATGTAATTTAAATAATGTACACGTGACTTCTATGATGCGCCTACAAATAAATGCACGGTGCAAACATGTCGCAGATGACTACATCAAAACGAGTGTCAGACAAGAAGAATAAAGTATACTTTGTTGATTTGCAATATGCTTTCATTTATTCACATGTTGCACAATCACGGTGTGTTGTTATGACTTTACCTGACAATAAAAGGAGAGCTGTGCCTCTGACTACGTGTGAGCTTATTACCGCCATGTGCTTTTTCCACCACATTGGAGATCTCACCCAGACTCAAAACTGTGTCAATCAATTCAATCAGAGGCGCTTATAAAGCCATTACAATCTAGCTGAGCAGCAGGCCCGTGTCGCTCAACTGGCCTGCGAGTAATTATCATTAAGCAGGCACGGAAAACGATGGATGGAGGGGGAAATGGAGACCGTAATGGATTCATAAGATATAGACGGGGAGAACGTGTGGTGGATGGACGGATGGAGTGGGGGATTTTGTGGGAGGGGGCTGGAGTGGGGGATGAATGGATGGATGGATGGAGTGGGGGATGAATGGATGGATGGATGGAGTGGGGGATGAATGGATGGAAGGAGAGGGGGATGGATGGATGGATGGATAGAGAGAGGGGGATTGGTGGAGAGAGGGGGATGGATGGAGAGGGGGGATGGATGGAGAGGGGGGGATGGATGGAGAGGGATGGATGGAGAGGGGGGGATGGATGGAGAGGGATGGATGGATATAGAGGGATGGATGGAGAGGGGGGGATGGATGGATGGATGGATGGATGGATGGATGGATGGATGGATGGATGGAGAGGGGGGGATTGGTGGAGAGAGGGGGATGGATGGAGAGGGGGGGATGGAGAGGGGGGGATGGAGAGAGGGGGATGGATGGAGAGGGGGGGATGGAGAGGGGGGGATGGATGGATGGAGAGGGGGGATGGAGAGGGGGGGATGGATGGATGGAGAGGGGGATGGAGAGGGGGGGATGGATGGATGGAGAGGGGGGATGGAGAGGGGGGGGATGGATGGATGGAGAGGGGGGATGGAGAGGGGGGGATGGATGGATGGAGTAGGGGGGGATTGGTGGAGAGAGGGGGATGGATGGAGAGGGGGGGGATGGATGGATGAGAGGGGGGGATTGGTGGAGAGAGGGGGGATGGATGGAGAGGGGGGGATGGATGGATGGAGAGGGGGGATGGAGAGGGGGGATGGAGAGGGGGGGGATGGATGGATGGAGAGGGGGGATGGAGAGGGGGGGATGGATGGATGGAGAGGGGGGATGGAGAGGGGGCGGGATGGATGGATGGAGAGCGCTCTCTAATGGCCAGCATGTGACTATGAATATGCATTACGACGACCGGGCACTAAGGTGGGTGTTGTGTTATTAACACCTCATCTCCCCTCAGGAACTCTGTAGGTTGCTGTGGTAACTAGCATGTACCATGGCAACCACGGCGAACGCTCCATCCTAATTCTGAAGGCCAGAGGTCCCCCGGTACACTGGGTTTCTCAGGCCTTGAGGGCTCACTAGACATAATGATGCCACAGCTCCTTGTTCTCTACGATGCTATGGGCCTACACACCCACAAACTGGTGTGTGTGTGTGTGTGTGTGTGTGTGTGTGTGTGTGTGTGTGTGTGTGTGTGTGTGTGTGTGTGTGTGTGTGTGTGTGTGTGTGTGTGTGTGTGTGTGTGTGTGCGTGCGTGCGTGCGTGCGTGCGTGCGTGTGTGTGTGTGTATGTGTGTGTGTGTGTGTGTATGTGTGTGTGTGTGTGTGTGTGTGTGTGTGTGAATATATAGACATACTGTATATCATTGAGGGGTTGAGGATTCTTTTTCCCATGAAAGGATAGGCTTTTAGAATATCATTATTGATATATATTTGGTGATATTGTGAAGATAAACACTTTCCACTACGCTGAGAGGAGGTTGAAGTCAACATGAATCCGTTTAACCTGAGGTTACTGTATTCTTAAAGGCAATGCTCCAAAAGATCCTATGGGGATTCTCCAATCCAGCAGCTTGTGCAATGTTTTTAAATCCAACACTCGTAGTGACACACACACAAAATATTATAATAACATTCTTATTAAGCAACAGAACATCAACGTTTACGATGAATTATGTTGCACTTGGCTGAACTGTACAGGAATACAAAGAGCTTGTTTTCCGTCCGGTGTGGCAGGGCGGTTTTGCCTCCATTGTGCAGCTCGCAGCTCAAGGACAGGCCCGTAGTGCGGAGGGTCCCTCCACACCATGCGCTGGACTGGGGGCCTACGGTGGCTTGTGCAAACACAAGGGGGGGGTGCATCTTATTGTCTCTCTCGCAGCAGGTGAGAGGGTACTCTACCAGGGATTCTGCTGTCTGTAGGTTTGTCAAATATCGACCTCTAGTATATTTTACAAGGACAAGGGATGTTTGTCACATGTGTACGTAAAAGACGGAAGAATAAATGGGCCTCCTTCTTCCTTGCAATCACGCAGCAAGGAAATACACAGTGGGCCTTGAAAACAATCATTGAAATCAAATCAAAATTTGGTTGAATTGAACTATAGGCTACAGTTCTCTCCTACTTTTGACACAGGTTTAATTTACAGTTTTTTTCGATTGTTTGAACACTATAGACACATGCTTAGACCAAAGCACATAACTTGAAGTTTTTGTTTCTATTTGAGAATACTTACTTACACACCTTAAAACACTTTCTTCCAAAACTGAACACCAATCAGCCAGCTGCAAAAAAGTCCTCAGTTAAGCCATTTTCAGAACTTTGCAAGAATGGATGCAGCAAGAGCAAGAGGCTGAGGTAGAGGAGGAAGAGGAGGACAGAGACATAGAGGAGGACGTGGTGGAAGAGGCCGTGCATGGAACATTATTTCCGATGACATAAGAGCAACTTTGGTGGACCATGTCATAAACCATGGCCTGACTATGAGGGAAGCTGGGCAGAGAGTCCACCCTAATCTAAGCCGTTTCACAGTTTCATCCCATAATAAGGACATTCCGACTGGAAAACAGGTATGTCTTCAACTCTCTACTTTCTACTCTACTCAGACTGTATCTAGAGTGTTTGCAGTACTGTACCATATCACATGTACTGTATTGCAGGGGTGGCTAATGCTCCTTTTTGAACAAAAGTGGTAGTTTTGTGTTTATCTACATTGAGATGTTTCAGTACTTTCTATGGTATATACAGTAAAGTACAGTATATACAGTACTGTAAAAAAAAAGAAGCAAACCAATACAGTTGGTTTTTCGTGGTTGCTTTTTTCTATAGACTAGAATACTTCTGGGGGCGGACGCCAACCCCTGTTCACCTTTTGAGTAATGCCATCTAAAATCTGTATTGCATGTATTTTGTTTTGTTACAGGCGCATCTTGGAGATGGATTGAGCTGCACAGCCTCATGAATTTATTACATTGATGAGGCTGGATTCAACCTCAGCCAAAACAAGACGACGGGGGTCGTAACATACAGTAATGGCCAAAGGGCAATTGTGCAAGTCCCGGGGCAGCGCAGGGGAAATATCTCATGTGTGCTGCCATAAGCCTTCAAGGGCTACTGCACCATCAAACAAAACTAGATCCCTTCAATACCGAACATATAATAACATTTCTGGATGGCACTTCACGATGCAGCTGTACAGGACAGACCAGAGCAGCCCAGGTTTGTTGTTGTCGGGATATGTTAGTTTCCCTCGGGCTGCTCTGGTCCGCAACTGGTTCACCGTCTATACTGCCCCCTTACACACCATTTCTAAACCCCATAGGAAGAATTATTTTCGGCTTGGAGATGGTGCGTATATGACCGCCAACCTCATGCTCGCATGCCTCTTCTGCAGGCAATGAACAGGCCTGCGGAGACATCACATAGGGTCACTCCATGGATGGATTCGGCACACAAGGCAATGTTTTCCCCCGATGCTTAGCGGAACGAAAATATTGATTGTGATGTTGATGAGATCCTATGGCCAGACCCCAACAGAACGGCAGGATCCATAAGCCCACCCATGCACAATGCCATGTTTTTTCTGTGTTCACAGTACAGTAGGTTTTATTATTTATTTATTTTTGCTCAAACTGTATTTACTGCACTGTAATGTACAGTACTGCAATGTACATTATTTAGTATTTGTTTTGGTTGTGGTGAAAACGTGCCCTCTGTGGAACTGAATAAAAACAGTGACCATGAAAGAATGCAGTGTTTTATATAAAGTAGACCAGGTGTGTTGCTGCTGATCTGAAAGTGTATTCATATGATGCAAGTGTGTTTCATTTTGACATCAGAGTGTCATTTTTACAAAGAATTTTTAGGTTTCGATAGCCGAGTTTCAATTTGACATAGATGTGAATGGTTTATTTCCCAGTGTGAAGTCTTATTTGCTTGTGTGTTGAGTATTTTGACCAATGAGCCAAATTTTGCAAAACGTGTTCAAGCAATTGAAAAAAACTGTAATAATAGCATTCTATCCTACAGTCTACATGAGTGTTATCGCCTTTCTCCCCAATCCAAGTTGCCACATTTTGATTGTCTTTCTATTTTTGCATCAGCAGAGAGGAGTGGGAGTAGGTCAACACTACTGTTGCAGAAACTAAATAATAAAGTAAATATAGATGCTTACACTTCAAATGATTAAATGTCTTTGATTTACCATAAAGCAGGTCAATGGCTTTAGATTAGAACGACTACACTATGGTGTGTCTTCAATGACTGATATCAACATTCCCTTCAGAATTCAGTTTTTCCTTTTACAAAACAAGGAAATTCTATCCAACAGAGTATCTTCAGTATTGTATGGTGGCTTATGTATGCGTATATGATCGTACGTTTAAACGTATATGTTACGCTAGTGCCCCCTAGTGTACGACCCTTTTCCCCCAAATGTTCCCAGCCAATGTAATGCTTAGGAATAAACTGTGTTTACCTGCTATGCCAGCTCTGTTGGCAAAGGTCCATGGTTAATGTGAATTATCTTCACCAGTTATTCTACTGGTACACACAAATTGCAGACCAACAATTGTTATAAGCGACACCTGTGTTAGTCCTACGAAGACGCCTCTGGGAAAGGGTGTATGATTCTGCATCATCCAGGCAGGCCTGTAATATATTTAACGTAGAGGATAGAAGGGCAATTTAACAATAAAGAAAAACACAGTAAATTAGCAATTCCAGAGAAATAATATGCTTATGGATGTGTATTTTAATAAAAATAATTCTGTCAAAATTTAAAGAGAATACAATTTCTTTTTAACATGTTTCCAGTACATAGGTTTGTTTCATTTTTTTTTTTCATTTCAAATATTTTAAAAGTCTCATGCTAAGTAGAGGATAACTCATTTCACAATATTTATTCAATAATGATCAGTCAAAAATTAAATATTCAAATAAAAATAACAATTGCGCATAGCTGAAACATAATTCTAAATGCCATTCCTCCCAAAGTCCAAAAACCAAACCATAACTTATATGTGGATTTTTGCCTCGATTCTCGGGCAGCGTGGCTTTGATTCTCCTGCATCAGATCAAACTGGGCCTGGTGAAACAAAATGACCTTCCACAGTGGGGTCTTGTGTGTGGGGAAGACTGTGTATTGACAGCAGGGGAAACACAGCCTCCACTCGAACACAGAGCTGTATTGTCCTACAGGTAATGCAGCAGAGGTGTGTGTGTGTGTGTGTGTGTGTGTGTGTGTGTGTGTGTGTGTGTGTGTGTGTGTGTCATGAGTCAGACACAGAAGTAGGAGAAGATGTTCTTGTGTGTTTTGTGTGTTGCTATGGTTTCCTATGGTAGCAGAAAAAGAGCTGGTGTATTTGTAGCCCCCGGCGAAACATAGACAATTCTCACATGTAATAAAACACCCTGTAACACATGAACAGAACCAAATCGAACGTATAATAAAAACACCCTAGCACACTACAAAGGAACCAAATTCTCTCACGAGTGGAAATGTAAAGCACAAATGCTACAGCAAGTTGTCAAACAACCAGCGCTGGTAGTGGAGGTTTGATAAAAATGGATGAGGTGGGCTGGGCAGCATCTTAGGGGTAGGGTCTAAGAGCTATCAGTTTGCTACAGTCTAAAACAACAATAGCAGGAGTTTGTACGGTGTGCTTTTGATCAGTATACAGCTAGGGTGGGTTTGGCAGAGGTCTGGAAAAAAACAACTGGAGATCCAAGCCAGAACCGGTGCGTTTGTTCTGAGCCACTTCGGATACAAAGGTAACGGTGAAACACAAAAGTCTAATTGAAGTCTGGGTTTGAATGTATAAACAACGCGTATTTATAAAAGATAAATGCATAGATAAAAGCCATTATCTCTTACAAAGGGAACTTTCGGGAGGAATGATAAAACATGTTTTTTTGGTATGAGAGTCACCGATGGGGTAGGTAGCGATTGCCTGGCTCTTCCCTGTATCCTACTGCTTTGGCCTCATATTGCCATTAATGCATCTGAGGGTCCTGAGAACTCTGCAGAGCTATGATACAGTACTAAACTGGGGTTCAGTAGTTCCACACCGCCCCTCCTGTCCGGCCACAAGCCCCAGAGGTTTGCCTGAATTCAGAGATGGAGATAGACGGAGACAGAAACAGCTGGTAGACACTAAGTGACCTTATTTACACTTATGTGACTATAACCAAACATGAATTTTCAGCAGTATCCAAAGTAGGTTTGATCATTTACATTTGTACATTTGTCTTTAACAAAGTTTTGTTTTGTTTTCGACCTTAACAACTTAAACACTTTTACTATTGCTGGATTCCAGCATATTTTTAGCCAATGGATCCTATTGTATATTTGATGCTTCTTTATTTAAGGGAGGGGTCTTTGAATACCAGCAGATTATATAAAGATTGTGCAACCAAAAAATAAAACACTAACCAAAAAGTATCCGTTTGTGTCTGTGTATGTCAGTAAAGAAAAATACTTTTCACTGTTACAATTTTTAAATAGAACTTGTGTCAGAATGTAATCTTTAGAAACAATGCGTCATAAATACACAAGAACTGAAATAGCTGCGGGAGAGCCAATCCAATCAAAGAGCAGATATGATGGTGACACATATGGATGCTGGATGGTTCAGGCAGAGTGGATCTTAGTTGCGTGGGAAGCAGCCCTGCAGTGGACATGCCACGTGGCTTATGTTCGGCGTTGGTTTAGATACAGATACAGCACCACTCAACTACCAAAGTTACACAGTCCTAGAGACAGGGACCATGGCAGTCTGTTTGCTAAGGCTGTACATAGCTTGCTGTGGGTTTATGCTTGAATTTTCCGTCATTAAATGTAGTTGAAGGTTGAAGGTATGAGGTTCTCCACTGAAATGAAGAGGCGTATACAAATTGTAGAAGCGGTGTCTCTATCAGAGACGCTTTGTTTGATCATGATTTGGTCGGTGCAAGTCGCCATTTCAAACTCAGGTTTGGGCTAATCATGTAGAATAGGCATTATATGACCAACATATAATATGTTCTTGTACTGCAGAAAGGAGATCAGTATTGCAGAGTTGAATATAAATAAAAATGTAATGTTAAAGGACAAATCTGTCTGACTTTTATCTGCAGGGAGGGAGGAAATCAATGGTCTGCATTCCTCAATAATCGGAACTCTACTTCAAGCGTTGAATCACCCGTTTCCTGTGGGGGAGGAGTCAACTCGTGGCGCTATGGCAACCGGCCAGGAGGATTGTGACGCTGATAAGTGTGTGATATGATGCAACCAAGCAGTGTGTGTAAAATACTGAGGAGCAGGGAATCACAATTCACCCTGCGAAAACAAAAGAAGAAATCCTTAAATGTAAAGATGAACACAACAAACGGACCAAATAACTAAGTTCTCTCGATAAAACAAGTATCATTATTTTTAAATAGCGTCACACAATTCTGTATTCAATAATACTAAAATGAACAGGAAGTCTCCTCCCTCCTCCGTCCGTCCACTGGCAGCGTCCGACCCAGACAATAACACCAATCCACACATGCTCTCTCCTCCCGTCGCTTTGACAACCGCCTGATGGACAGGCCTTCTGTCAAGACTGCTGAGGTGAACCTGTGATGAGTGAACAGATAAGAGATTTAGTATGTTAATCGATCACTGTTATCACTGCTTGCGACTACAAGGCTTGTACACTAGAATGTGTGATTGGATGTTATTGGAGTCTGAAATCTGAAATCTGATAGATGCCTATCTATGGGGACATAAGACTTGAATCTCGCAGAATACATTCTAACTGATGCAACCTCATTCATTAACAATATCTTCCATAAACATCCGTGTCTGACGTTCACAGGAGGGAGCCAAACAATTCCCAAAAGTGTCACTTAGAGATCCTTCTCCCCATTTCTGTAAATCAGAAATCCTTCCCACTGTCCATGAGGCAGTGCTAACAACGTAGACGCTATGATAAGACCACTGGGGTTTTGCTAACCTAATCCGCTCACCTGGACTGGGGTTAGTGCAAAAAGTTGTCTACTCTGGCGAAGGAGCAGGAGCCGGAGCGAACGCGGGCCATTAGCTGGACACACTCTGTGGCCTGGCCCAGCGCCAGCATCAACGAGGCTGCTTGGGCAGGTTCTGGGACTCTGTGGAACGCACACACACACACACACACACACACACACACACACACACACACACACACACACACACACACACACACACACACACACACACACACACACACACACACACACACACACACACTCAGTATGGGGTCTGCAAATCAAGCGTGACAGGTGTAGCTAATCAACAGCGCGGTAGATCCGCGGGCACATGACCCGGTTGAGCGGACGCCCGGGCCGGCCCGCGGGGCGGAGGGGGGCGGCGAGGGTCCTACCCAGAATAGCGCTGTTGAGGGCCGAGCAGAGGGCCTCTCTCTGCATGGGGTCCAGCTGCTGGCCCAGGGGGCTGCTCCAGGGGTCGGAGTAGGCCAGCAGGCTGAAGGCGTCCTGGGCACACAGACGCAGAGAGAGCCTTTTTCAGATCCAGGGCAAAGGACACCGCTCTGGACGATATCAAATGTATCTCGAATATCTCAAATATATAATAATAATAATAATATATAATATATCTCAAATATCAAAAAAAAATCAAATATCACAAATGTATCTCGTGTTGAACATGACATCTGGTACACTGATTGGACAAAAGTGCAACACAACTGAAAGAACATGAACGGGGCGAAGGCCCTGGAGTTCAGCCGCAGGTCGTCCTGTACCGCTGTTCACCGTGCTCCGCCCCAGAACAGGGTGTGTCTGTACTCAGGTGTGTGTGTCTGCGCTCCTACCTGTAACATCTTCTTGTGCGCGGCGTTCTTGCCGTACTCGCGGCACAGCTGTTCGCTGAGCGTCTGCAGCTCTCGGCCAAACTGGATCATCCTCTCCGTGGCCTCCTGGTTCCCCCCACACAGCTGTTTACTGCTGCAGCTCTCCTCTGGACACGCACACGCACACAAAACAGTTTACAAATATATTTCTGTGGGTTTAGCCTTCATGTGTCTTTCAATTGACTCGATTAAAAAAATGGAATGATCCACATTATGCTGTGTGTGTGTGTGTGTGTGTGTGTGTGTGTGTGTGTGTGTGTGTGTGTGTGTGTGTGTGTGTGTGTGTGTGTGTGTGTGTGTGTGTGTGTGTGTGTGTGTGTGTGTGTGCGTACCTTTGACCCTGCTGCTGCTGCTGCTGGTGTCTGTCTGCAGCACCTCCTGGTGTTTGTACGTGCCGTTCATGACCCGCGCCGCCGCCGCCGCCGAGGAACGCTCAGCCACACCGTTGCTATAGTGCTCACTCTCAATCTCCATTTCACTGTCGCTGCACACACACACACACACACACACACACACACACACACACACACACACACACACACACACACACACACACACACACAAAGACACACACACACAAAGACACACACACACAATATTAAATCACATGTTTCCAAGCATGTGATCTGCAGAGGAAAACCAACAGGATTTAATTCTGGCCTTAATCTAGCAATTTGTTTATACCTGCTTTATACCAGCTTTCCATTTAGCAGTGTGCGTGTGTGTGTGTGTGTGTGTGTGTGTGTGTGTGTGTGTGTGTGTGTGTGTGTGTGTGTGTTGGTGTGTGTGTGTGTGTGTGTGTGTGTGTGTGTGTGTGTGTGTGTGTGTGTGTGTGTGAGTGTGTGTGTGTGTGTATGTGTGTTCTCTCTCTATAAAATCATTTATCCCTTGGATGGACGGACTCACGGATTGGTCGTGTTTTATTCTCGACCAACTTGCTAATGAAGCCGTGTGTTCTCGTAGTAAACAGATGCACTCAAACAGTGAGCTGGCCCAGGCGTAAGCCTCGCACCCCGCCCCCCACCAGCAGGGGTAAAACAGTCAGTAAACCCCCCCTACCTGGTCTCCTGGGGGCTGTGGGCGCTGTGCGCCTGGCTCTTGGTCGAGTCCGAGGAGTTGGACTCCGAGTAGTTGACTGAGGAGGGGGAGGGCGAGGAGGAGGAGGAGGAGGAGGAGGCCGAGGAGGGCACCCCCGGGTGCTTACTGCTGCCCTTGGACTTGCTGGGGGGGGTCACCCCGTTGCTGCAGGTGGGGCTGTCTGAGCCTGAGAACACAGCAGAGCAGAAAGAGAGAGAGCCAGATCAGAGAACAGGAGAGCCAGGTGAAAGGAGGACAGAGAGGGGTACATAGGAGAGAGAGGGAGGAGAGGAGGGGTACATAGGAGAGAGAGGGAGGAGAGGAGGGGTACATAGGAGAGAGAGGGAGGAGAGGAGGGGTACATAGGAGAGAGAGGAAGGAGAGGAGGGGTACATAGGAGACAGAGGGAGGAGAGGAGGGGTACATAGGAGACGGAGGGAGGAGAGGAGGGGTACATAGGAGAGGGAGGGAGGATAGGAGGGGTACATAGGAGAGAGAGGGAGGGGAGGAGGGGTACATAGGAGAGAGAGGAAGGAGAGGAGGGGTACATAGGAGAGAGAGAGAGAGAGCGTGGGGGGGCTGGGTACCTCCGCTGTGTAGCTGTGTGCCGGCGGCCCCGTGTAGGGGGCTGAGGTTGGGGGAGCCCGGGTGGCTCTCCTGGTACTTGGGGGAGAGGACGCCAAAGCAGCGCACCTCGCTGTCGGTGCCGTTCACCATCTCCACAAACTGCCGACACCTGGGAGACCACACCACATGAGCACGCTTGGCTGGAGCAGGGGAAACCAAAGGAGACGGTTTAACTGTTCATGTCCTTCAGCACAGCCCTCATCTACAGTGACCCCGGATTACAGATGCATGCTATTAAAGAGCCAGAACCAAACCCTAGTGAAGGACTCCTCTACAGGTTAAACACATGCTACTGGAGGACTCCCTCTACAGGTTAAACACATGCTACTGCATGCATACCCTCTTATGAACTGTGTCAGGATGTGCAGTTGATGACTGGTTTAAACAGCCTCACCTGGCCGCGTGAGGTGAGACACCAGCCCCCCACACACCCACCCAGGGAGAGCTCTGACATGCCCGGTTTGAACACCACAGATCGTGTGGTGACCCCCCCTCACAGGGACGCCTGTAGCCATACTGAGAGTGTGGTGACCCCCCCTCACAGGGACGGCTACTACACACTGATAGTGTGGTGACCCCCCCTCACAGGGACGGCTGCTACACACTGATAGTGTGGTGACCCCCCCTCACAGGGACGGCTGCTACACACTGATAGTGTGGTGACCCCCCCTCACAGGGACGCCTGTAGCCATACTGATAGTGTGGTGACCCCCCCTCACAGGGACGGCTGCTACACACTCGTAGTAAATAATAATAATAATAATAATAATAATAATAATAATAATAATAATAATAATAATAATAATAATAATGCATTTTATTTATGGCCGCCTTTCTTGACACTCAAAGTCACCTTACAAAATCAAACATTCATAAGAGATAACAAACAACAACAACAACATAATAAAACAGTGTACAAGAGAGAAACAGTGGGGTCATTCTAGTCCCAAGAATGCAACTGACTTAATGGGAGTAGGCTCGGCTGAATAGATACGGTTTGAGGTGAGATTTGAAGGTGATAATGGACCTGGAGTGTTGGATGTCATGAGGCAGAGAGTTCCAGAGGTGGGGGGCTGAGCGACTGAATGCTCTTGACCCCATGGTAACCAGGCGAGCAGGTGGGAGGGTGAGCTGGCTGGAGGAAGACGATCTGAGAGAACGGGTGGGTGTCTTGATATGGAGAAGCTCGGTAAGATACTGAGGGGCAAGATTGTTGATGGCCTTGAAAGTGAGAGGCAGGATCTTGTAAACGATGCGGTATTTGACGGGGAGCCGATGGAGTTGATGCAGGACAGGTGTTATGTGACTGAATGGGGGGGGTTTTAGTAATGATACGGGCTGCAGAGTTTTGTACTGGTTGTAATTAATGTATGGACTTAG
This sequence comes from Gadus chalcogrammus, assembly GCF_026213295.1. Taxonomy (NCBI): domain Eukaryota; kingdom Metazoa; phylum Chordata; class Actinopteri; order Gadiformes; family Gadidae; genus Gadus; species Gadus chalcogrammus. The sequence continues at coordinate 15,331,150 of NC_079420.1, forward strand.
CAGGTAAACCAAAGACGAGAGAGTTGCAGTAGTCCAAACGCGATGCGACCAGGGTGTGAACCAGAATTTCAGCACTGTTGGGGGAGAGAGGTAGGCGCATAGTGTGGTGACCCCGACACCTGCTGATTGAGCGTTGATACGACACACCTGTCCTCCGCTTCCTGGAAGCTGCTTGAAGGGGTGTAACCATGGGAGCCGGCCGCCTTGCCCTTATATAACCAGGTGTGGGTGTGATTAGCCGTTGGAAGCCGTTTCCAAATCTGCCCTGACCTTTGGCTTAGTGACATTACAGGTGGGAGTGTCCACCTAGATGTATGATGGATAGATAGGCCTATCAGTGGCTACAGTCTTTTGGGTAGGCTGGTAGACTGATCCACCATTCTGAACTAGGGGCCCTATAAAATATCGCACACTAGATCAAGGGCCTCCAGCTACACAATCCTCCTCCTGAAGTCAGCTCACATCACATCAAACACACCAAACTCTAGTCCAGGGTGCTTTGGTCTAGGGTCAATTTAGCTCTTCAGCCGAACTGAAGAAGTTAACGCCGTTAAACAAAAACTCGCTGCAGTTTAACTTTTGTACACGTGTATACAATCATTTATTCAGACATGGTATGCAAACAGCCTTATCGTGGATCTATTTGTTTGCCTTAGGTCCATTACTTATTTAGGTCCACTTACTTCAACATGAAGAGTAGGTTGGGGTTGTGTTCTAGCAAGTCTGGGTAAAGCTGTTGAGTTTCCTCTATAGCCTCTCCCACACGTCCTGCCAGTACCAGCTTCTGTATTCCTATTGGACGAAGCAGAACAGGTGGTCTCATTCACACAATCGGATAGGCCAGGAAAAGTTACAATAATGCTGTGGGATTATAAAGCATAAACCTATTAGGTGAAAACTGGATGCATGCCTGTGTAGGTGAGTGTGTGCATTTCAAGGCCTTACTCTGTCTGTTCTTTATAGAGCTCTGGTCTTCTTGTATCATGGTCTCGGTGGCTCTGGCGAAGGCGGTCGCCGTGGCGCAGTAGCCGTGATGTACCAGGTAGCTCGACACCATGCTGCGCACGGAACAGAGAACAAACAGGCTAAAGTAACGGGCAGCACACAACCCAGAAATGTGTGAGTGGGAAAGTAACAAAGAAATAGTTTGCCTGTTGAGCTGTGTGTGTGTGTGTGTGTGTGTGTGTGTGTGTGTGTGTGTGTGTGTGTGTGTGTGTGTGTCTGTGTGTATGTGTGTGTGTGTGTGTGTGTGTGCGTGCGCTTGTACTTTTGTAAAACAGTCTGCCACTCCCCCAGTCTCTCTCCTATGGGGAAGCGGGCGATCATGCTGTCAATCTTGGCCCTCCATTCGCTCATGTAGTCCTCGATGTCAAAGACGAATGGTTGCTGGCCAAAGTTGGCGTCTACAATCTCTCCGGGGGTCTGGAGCCCCACCGTGGGGTACAGGTTCGGCTGGAACATGGAAACCATGGCAACCGTGTTGTCAACTGTTTGACTGTTATGTTGATGATAGCCTAAAAATTTAACTCTTGAACAATGACAAGCATGGACTGGTTCTTTAGTGTTGTATATTGCTAGAAAGAGTAGGTTTTGTGTACATTTAATGCCAACTAGTAGTCTAAAGGGTACTTACAGGGAGGTCTGTGAAGGCTACACCTGGAATAGAGAATTACAGAAAGAGTTCAGTTTATCTTTTATAACGTGTTGATACTAAATGCTATAGTTTTTTTTACAATAGAAAGACACAAGCCAGTATAAAATCTCTTCAAATGTCCAGTAGTTTATGAATCTTGCTGACCCAGGCTGATGCCATTTTTTGTGTAAAAGCAGGTGTTGTTGATGAGGTTAACGCAGCAGCCAATCACATCCCCCGTTGTAAAAGTGGGACCGTACGGTTGGCCGGTCCCGGACGAGCAGAAGGAATGTCCGTCATCTCCGTGGTAACCATACGAGTGTTTGTCCCATCCTAAAATAGGACATGGATTAGGATTAGCATCACTTTTTTATTTTTTCCTGCAGTCCTATGTTACAAATTGAATCTACTATATTTCTTCAGGAAACTGCAGAGGAAAGCTGTCAATAAAATACGTTTGTTGGTTTTGTGTTGACAGAAAAACAAGGTTACACACACAACCTAGGCTGTATTATAAATAATCAATGATCCCTATGAAAACACAAGACCTAGGCTCTGCTGTAAATAACGAACGATACCCACGCAAACAGACACTCTAAGGGTCTACTGTAAATAAAACAAGGATCTCAATAGTTTGTGTGTGTTTTAGGTGACCCTTCAAGAACAACAGTAGCTACACTACAGGGTTATATATTTGTGCACCATGCTGTGGCAGGCAGGGGGCACTTGTGAGTGAAACACGGTGAGTCATTGTCAAGCAGTGTCTCAACAATAGGGGTGACTGGAGGAAACGTCACTCAGTTGTCAACACATGGATATGTTTAAAGTACTTGTGAGTGTGGAGTCACACGTTTAACCGGGGCGCACGAGTCAGCCGAGTCCAGTTAGCAGAAGAGCGGTACAGTCATAGTTATCAAAAGAAGTTTCCACAAAATGGACTTCAATGGGAGCTAGGACCTTCCGGTCACTTTTAAACAAAGGTCATTTCCTGCAGCCGGGTGTTAGAAGGACCAACAGAGACGTTTCAAGAATTGGAAACAACACAAGAGTTTGGCCTGGATTTTCCTCCCCGGGACAAATATTCTGTGTCAAGCCATCTGTTGGTCTGTCTGTCTGTCCATCTCTACCCGTTCGTTCCTCGGTCACACAGGGGAAGGCATGGAGGGTTTTAGTGTGGACAGTACAGAGGGCCGACCCTCTGCCAGCACAGTCAGGCGGCTCTGCCACCAGAGCCGGTCCACCGCTGCCAAAAACCAAGAGGGGTTAGTGAAAGAACACGCCACATACAGCACTTGCAAAGACTCCTGAGGACAGGGCCTGTGTGTTTCCCCGATGTCTGTTGGAGAAGCTGCACAAGTGTGTCACTCGGTGAGTGAGTGCACACACATGCAGTGTGTGTTTGTGCTTATGTGAATGCATGCCACGTAAATGTGAGCGTGTGTGCGAACGAGAGTGTGTGTTTGTGAGGTATTAGAATCATCTGCCGACAGGGATATTGCCTCTAAAGCCAGGCTCTATGCCTCACCATGCTAATGAAATGGGAAGGCATCCACACAGCAGGATCAGACACAGAGGTCAGCATCACAGAGCACTGAACTATTGACGGAAAAAAAACACGCATATAAATACATAGATATACCAACCAAGGATCTGACCCCAACTGTTGAGTATTGCATAGAGATGAGGACTGTGTGCACTTGAAGAACACATTTAGTTAAACAAGGCAAGACGATCCCCAGTATTCAGGCACTAACCTTTGTAGAACTATTGTAGTGCAATCCTTATTTTAAAGCCTATTACATGCTGAATGTTTCTCTGCCTGTTTCGATTCAAGCCCCCAAATTTAAAGGCAAAGGAGACCAACGATGATTGATATCTGTGTATTGCTTGTATTGTTTGCCAGTGAAATACATGCAGCACAGCTTTTGAAATCTCTTTTTATCTGCTTCACCAAACGATCTCAGCACTCTCCTATGATCCTGTAGGATACCAGTTAACCCAAGTGAGGTCCCGCATTGATCAACGGTTTTGCCAGAATTATTGATATCCTTAAACATATGAGAAAAAACACAAAATATACGGGAAAAGACATGAAAATAGATTCATAACATATAAAAACAATTAACATGTAAAATGATAAATATAAAAAAGAAATCAAAAGAAAAAATACCCAGAGAGGGAAGGGGTATTTCTTTCAACGTTTAGATGACGGCAGAGATATCAACGAGCTCCACCCACTTATAACATGCTGGTAATAAGGTAATCGTCATAGTATAGTTGTCCTTCCTACTATCCGATAAAACATGACGGCGACAGCCCTATGTAGATGCATTACACAGTGGCCCCACGGTTTCATTCTTTGGGGTGAACCTAGGCTCTCGCTTTCTGCATCTGTTCCGCTCTGCACTCATCCCTCAATCTGTGGAGGCATGCACACAGATGACGTGGTTTCTGCATGGGGTAAGTTGCTTGAGTGCATGCTTGCGCCCACACTTGCATGTGACAGCGCAACAGCCCAATAGAACTTGATCATTATGCAGCGGTATCAAGCTTAATCAAACACAGCAAAGCCACACATCAAATGGACGCATCTATCCACTACATAAACTGAATATTGCATACTTTTGGACACAGAAACATTTATTCTATTATGCCAATTGTAAATACATGGGTATTAGTCTGTCAACACAAATAGCACAAAGGTAGGCCTAGCTCAACCCCATCCTTTACACATCGATAGATAGCCACTAACAATTTCCCTTGTGATTAATTACGACTGAATATTACCCACTGCACATTTAGCCACTGACGTAGGTTGATTAAGTATCTGGGTGTAGCAACCCTGTGTTTGCTCAGAGCTCACCGCATACTAAATCAGGAAAATAGGCTAGCTAAAGACATCCTGATGTGAGAACTGGGAACCCCCCCCCCCCCCCACACACACACACACACACACGTTGGCATGTGTTTTTGTCAATCTTACATATAAAAACAAACAAAAACATGATGGTAATTCCTACTTTCAATAACAAAAACATATTAATTTTCATGGGCCTACACTCTGTGTATGTGTTCCCTCTTTTTTTGCCATTCACTCACACACACAGGAGAGAGAGAACACGCACACACGCACGCACGCACGCACGCACGCACGCACGCACGCACACACGCACGCACGCACGCACACACGCACACACGCACACACGCACACACACAGTGTGGGTCAAACTAGGCCCACTCTTCCAGGTCATCTATGGTAGGAGAGCGGAACCCTGTGTGACTTCTGGACGTGCTCATTGTGACTGCAACTGCTGCAGTTTCCCCCAGCCCAGAGATCTACAACCAATAGTAGTCTAGTGGTCTATTTATCCGGCTTATCCACACATGATGGCCCCCTCAATCCTGTACCTGCCGGAAGCTGTCCTGTAAATAGCAGCAGGACCACGAGCAGGATCTAATGGTGCCCTACAGAGAGGGGGCCTTCAGATCTTTAACAGCCGGTTTATTTCAAAAGGACATGAGTGCCATAGATACCAACACATTAAAGGAAATAAGCCTTCACACCAATTATAGTTTACATGGCCTTAAAACGATTGTCTAGGGCCCAATAGAAACAGCCCAGTCGGCACTGCTTCGGACATTTCTAATATATTTCTGTACTCATGATGGACATAACTGTCTCCGTCTCACAATAGCACTGTTCAATCCTTCCTCCTAAAGACTCATTTAAAAACGTCACTCCTCTGCTGTTGATATGCACATTATTACAGCCCTCCATCATTCAACCCCACAAGGGAACAATGCCCCTTAGCATAATGCTTGACAAAGGCACAGTCAGTGTTGTTCTTTCGTGTTCTGAGCCAACACATGCTGAACATTACACAGAGCATCTGTAGAACTCACAAAAAGGGCCCTTTTCCACCATTTTGAAGACTTTAAGCTAGTCCAATTGGAACCAGAGAGAGTACTATTGTTTATTTGTTTGTTTTTTATTAGCTTAGGCTTAAGGAAGTTTGGTACAGCCAATGACTAGCTGGCCCAGAGCCAGGAAGTCCACACATGGGATTGCTCTTAGGAGAACCACATAGCATATCAAGTGGCCGTGTAAACAACAAATAACCTGGTCACACCTGTTGCCTAATTGGAGGCACATTTTTAGACACTTTTTTGTTTCTATACACACATGATGTAGGTTAAGTCCCATAATCCCTCCTTACTCACCAGGCAGTCTGTTCATGTTGACTCCCTGGGCAGACAGGCCAATGCCCATGTACCTATATGGAACAGCAGAAACAAGGCACAAAGGTGATGATAGAGACAAACAATATAAACAAATTATATATATATACAGACAATTTCAAACATATCATTAGATAAGCAGGTTTTCCTTTATCTAAATTCCTTGATGCCAACCAAAAGGAATTCACGTTCAATCAAAGCAGAACTCTGGCCACCACCTCCAAAGAGTTTTGATTGAGAAAGCATAAAATACATTCTTCTCTGAATCAATCGATTTTGGGATTATGTGGTCTTTTTGCCAGTGGAAGGCAGTACGTTGTAGACCGCGCTTGAGGTCTTCAAGACTGAAACACGCAGTTACAGTTCTTATAAGAATATAGTTATAATTCTAAATTGTACATGCAGAGCACCAATATGTTGCGAGTATGAGTGTAGGAGGGTGTCGGTCTCCAAGGCTGTGAGCATCAACCATCAACAACTTATTTAAATGCAGCCCACACTGGCTATTCTGCAGCCCCCTTTCGTACAGGGCTGTAACTTTGCCCCGCAGTCTCTCGGCTGGGCACATTGAAATGTAATCCGCTGTGACTAAACAGCCCAATCAGTTTATAGAGAGAAAAATCTTGACTCGTCCGAAGGTTTAATTGGTTATCACATTTAATTATTTATCCTTTACTTCACAGACAACTCCTTCTTTCACAGGGCTGTAGAAAATGCCTGCAAGGCTGGGATGCCATTTAGAAATGACAAATGGGACGGACAGAGAAGAGATGGGGGCTGGAGAGAGGTGAGGGCTGATGAGACAAGATGTGAGGGCTGGAGAGACAAGAGGTTAAGGCTGGAGAGACAAGAGGTGAAGGTTGAAGAGATAAAGGCTGGAGAGACAAGAGGTTAAGGATGGAGAGACAAGAGGATAAGGCTGTAGAGACAAGAGGTGAGGCCTGGACGGACAAGAGGTTAAGGCTGGAGAGACAAGATTTTTAGGCTGGAGAGACAAGAGGTGAGGTCTGGAGGGACAAGAGGTGAGGGCTGGAGGCACAAGAGGTTAAAGCTGGAGAGACAAGAGGTTAAAGCTGGAGAGACAAGAGGTTAAAGCTGGAGAGACAAGAGGTTAAAGCTGGAGAGACAAGAGGTGAGGGCTGGAGAGACAAGAGGTGAGGGCTGGAGAGACAAGAGGTGAGGGCTGGAGAGACAAGAGGTGAGGGCTGGAGAGACAAGAGGTGAGGGCTGGAGGGACAAGAGGTTAAAGCTGGAGAGACAAGAGGTTAAAGCTGGAGAGACAAGAGGTGAAGGCTTGAGGAAGAGAGGGTGGGAGGAGGGATTGTGTCTTTTATTTTTAGGGTTACACCTCGGGTGTTTATTAATGTCGATTATGTACGATTGAGCAGAGTTCTGTCCACTATAACTGGCGTCCCAACGTGTGACGTGAACTGACTGACCTCAGTGTAGTGGGGCTAGGTGGATGGAGTCAATGGGAGGGGTTTTGGGAGTGTCTATAGCAAGGAGAGACACGCCCAGCTGCAGAAGCTTATTATAATCAAAGAGGGGTAAAGGCTGAGTTGCATTTTATGTTATAGGATGTGATTTTATTGATAACATGGTTTTAATCAGTATCGATAAATATTGACCACAGATATATCCAGGTAATTTTAAGCTACAAGCAAGTTGAAATGTTACGTATTGCAACTTTAATGTTGCTCAGAATCAATTGCTGTCTCCACAATGCCTTCCTTGATGTAAGTAACGAAGACCTCCTTATGTCCTGCTTAAGCTGGATTTCAGAACAACTCACACAACACACAACAATTATATGTGTTCATTTGAAAACATTTCCCAAAATAGGGGTCAATATTTTACCATTACCACATTAACAATGAATCATATTAAATAAATAATTAGACAAACCCAGATTGCAGCACAGCTGTGAAGACAAATGTTAAACATCTGGAGGTAACAAATGTGTTGCTTCCACAACAAAGCACTTGGCTAATGCATCAGCTTTGTAAGGAATTTCATCATAATTAATCTTTCATTGCACGGCACCCATACACTTGGATTTTAAGATGCGAAACTACTGCCTCCACAACATGGCTTTATATTACATTCCAAGTGAGTGGTGAGTGATCAGCACGTGTGGTGAGGAGGAGCAGCAATATATTGACCTATAGATAGATTAGTGGAATCTAAAAGACATCATTGCGACTAAAACCCAAGGTTAACAGGTGACAGTCGGTCCACTCACCCGTCCCGCCCTTTGCTGATAATCTTGACCTCAAAGTAGTAGATTCCACAGGCAGCAGGGATGGGATGTGTGGCACGCACAGAGGCAGCATCTTTGTGGTTCTTGCCGTGGCCTGGGAAAATGAAGAGTGTTAGGGAATTAAAGTAGAGATAACACTAGAGACTAGACAGTAGAGTAGAGAATATATGGCTGTGGTCAAGATACCCTATATTAGGCTATACTTTATATCCTGAGCATATGATGTGATTTTGTACCAACATAAGAAACCTATCTCATGCAATGAACAAATATTAAATGTACTATTATAGCAGTAGAAACAGCTTTGTTTGTTCTGTACTCCAGTATTTGATTGAATCAGCCTGAAGAATGTGTAACTTCCACAACTTCTATAATGATGGTTAGACTATAACGCAATAGACTCTTTACCTACCAGTGTGGATAATCTATTGGCAAAGCAATTGTTAGCTAGAGTTCTCATCCATAAAAATAACTCCACAAAACTTGACTGTACTGATATTCACTCCAAGATGAATTGTATTGACCATCATTATTTTAAGGTTCCAAGAAACGGTATCACTGTGAGGTAATAGCCACTTGCTCACAAAATGGTTGTCGGTTTGACACAACTTGATTGGTAACTGAAAGACTTATCCTAGGCTACATTCTGATCATAGAAGGCCACATTGGAAACAGTCTGGCCTTTGAATAGGGTCCACAATATTGGCTGGCTCAATGCAGCAGATCTACAGCAGGGTCTATCTACTCATAACACCACTTATCAATACACACAATCACACTATTAAATGAATACAGTGTTTGTGAAAGATATAAAACTAAATATTTGACTTGATATCAGCATACAATGAAATATAAATATTGTTCAGATAGTCTCATTCAAATGGCCTTGGTTCGTTCTGACCTATGGCACTATACCCAGGTAATCAACACTTTTTATAAAGCGAAAACACATTGTTGAACTCCAATTGCTGCTCAAAACTAGGACCAATGCAAGTGTTTGGTCATAGTTTATCGTTTACCGTTTCTAAAAATATCATATATTGCCACCGGGATTAGGGTCAGGGTCAGGGTCAGCGCCAAAGCAACTAATAAGTACTTCAAATGATTAGTCATAATTTGTGTATTGCTAGAGGGATTAGGGGTTGGGCTCATTGCCAGAACTAGTGCTAGCCCCATGTAGCAGAGTCAGGTCCATATGTAAGGACTGCCCACGCTTGATTATCACCAAATATGTCAGTCCAAATATGCAAGACTGAATGTGTGTGTGTGCGGGTGAATGCACTTTATAGGCTGATGGTTGATGCACCTTTCAAGCAATCTATTTTAGTCAAGCTTAGTCCTCATTGTAAAAGCAATGCTCGTTGGGCCAAGAGACTACATGTAGTTAGTAGTATATGCATCGACTAGGTCATACGGGGAACCCAACCAGAGAGAGCTGGTACCTCAGGGGCCCCAAAATACACCCAGTGAGTATTGTATCTGCTACACACAGCAAAAAACTATGGGAGGAGCGGTGGCACTGAGAACTACTTCACACTATCACTGGGAAGATCAATCATACAATTGACTTTTTAAAGTATGCATGGACAAAAAGTAGACTATAAAATACTTTGGTCTAAATGAATATTTTTTATAATATGTTGGAATTAACACATAACAAAAGGTGAGCTGAGCCGACCTGACGAGCTCTGAAGCTCTGGGTAATGGTCCCACGTTACACACACACACACACACACACACACACACACACACACACACACACACACACACACACACACACACACACACACACACACACACACAATATAAATAAACCATCATACTGGCAAAACCTAGTTTAAACCTGCCAAGACCTAAAACCTGTTGGGTCAGTTTTAACCCAGGAAGCTCATTCAACGTGCCGACCAAATTATGAATTGATTAAGAAGAGCAGTGTTTCTGCAACATCATATGCCTAGCAAGACACACTTGCCTTGAACAGAGATAATTGGAACACTGGTCAAAATAGCATTCAAATCACCAGGGTGAGAACACAGAACCGAGTCAGAACAACCAAGTGGAGAATGTTTTCATATGTAGTACCTATTGCTAGTATACATACTCCATTTGACCCTTGTGATTTGCTGATGCTTATTATATATTATAGAACACACACACACACACACACACACACACACACACACACACACACACACACACACACGGCTTGGAAGGCCGATGATTTAATAATAAGCTCTAAAAGCAATTACATTGTGAATTATTATCTGAATTGAGCTTTATTTCACCTTCTGTTCATAAAGTTACTTTGGGTTGTATCTTGCCGTTAAAACACCAGAAGTATTAGTAGATCGATGAAGTTGGCCTAATATTACACGCAGAGGCCTCATCCCTTACAGCAGCTGTCCTGAAAGAGGTGACGTGCTTGGGAAATTAGGTATGGCAGTCATAAAAAGTAGAGCCGGTTGTTCTGCTTTTATCCTACATACATTTTAAACGACATTGCCTGTATGCATCCTGATAGGAAAATGGCATGACACAACCACTCGGGGAAATAACAAAACAAATACAAATACAGTTTAATCTGGCGTTCGTTGTTCTCCTAACACTATTATCACGGACAATAACATCATTCCACGTTATACCCAGTTTGTGTAAGGAACGAAGGGCGTAAATGTCATGGAGTGACATTTTGTAACTTATTTTAACAACAATAACAAGGACAACTAGAACAGCTAGGATAGCTACCGAGCTACAGCTTTCGCTGGGGGATAGCATGATGATAGCTAGCTCCTATGTGTTGTGGATGGCATTAGTTAGCTTGCTGGTTGTCCAGCAGCTTTGCGACGTTATTGATGGCACTGCTAGCATCGTATTCTAATAGGGAACTCACAACGTAAATTCAAGTCGGAAGATAGACAGTAACTTAAAAAGACACACCATTATATGTAAAAAAATAAATAAATGTCCTATTTCTGAAGGTTAAATCACAAAAGACTAACTGTCGCGAGCTGTCACTCATTTAAACATTCATCCATTGCGAAAACAACGAAACACCATGCAGAGAAAGATCATTTTAAGCAGATAGGATACTGTGGGCCACAGTTCCCACCCCCTCCCAACACATACATGTAATCGTATAGTGTTACAGGTTCGACGCTTCAGTACCCTATGTGACCCCCCTCCCATCCGCAGTACTTTGACAGATTGGATCTGAGACTCTTTGATCAAATGATTGTTTCCAACTACTTGTAAGAGATGTCAAGGCTTGGCCAACTTGCTTTCTAACCTTTGTAATGCACCCGCAGATTGTTCTGTGAAAGCCCAATATAGCTGTATTTATCCTTGGGGCTCCAAGATCGGGGTAAAGGGGTTTCTTCCTCGTTCACGGCCGGGTAAAGCCGTTTCAGTCTCTCGTTTAGTTCGTGCTCCTGAAAATTAAAGGTAGGATCTCCTAACAGCAAGCTGCCTTCTCCACGCTCTGCCATTTTTCGCTCGGTGATGTCTTGTTGTTTATTTATCTGTCCTACGCTCTGGGTCAATCCATGGAAGTATACTCAGAGAGTGAGAGAAAATAGCTGTGGTGTGACATCCCCGGATAACCACCAACGCTCATTACCGTAGTAATAGACTATGAAGTTTGGGTACTGTAGTTCAATCCCTGTCCCTTCCGTCGGCTACTTTTTCTAAATGACTACATAACCCCGCTTCAGTATCTCTGTTGGGTTTTCACCTTTCCACTGTAGGCCTACTGTAGATAGGAAATGTAGTTTTTCTCGTCTTCGTGGGGAAATGTAGCAATATGCGTGCTGTACACATGCCGATATAATGTGACATAAAACATTGCCTGAATGTTGATTTGATCGAACATTTTGTCCACATTTAATGGTGGATTTCAATAACGATCAGGGATTATGATACGTAAGTTAAATTAGCCTACTTTAGGAAGGAATACCCAATTTACGTTATCTATAAAATAGGCGTCATGTCACGCCATGCTTAATTATTCCTAAATTTGAAAAGAGTAAATATTCTTTGGACATCTAAGAATTCTGCTATAATAATATACTTTCAGGCTCGAACGTCAAAAACCCATATACACTGTATGTAAGAGAGAGAGAGAGAGAGAGAGAGAGAGAGAGAGAGAGAGAGAGAGAGAGAGAGAGGGAGAGAGGGAGAGAGGGAGAGGGGGGGAGAGAGAGTTTGTGTTCAGTATTCACATTGCTTTATTTCACATTTCAGAGTTAAATACGTATACACTGACTGTATCGTAGGGATGTATGGATCATATTATTGTGGCTTTAAAAAAAATGTATATGTCTGTTATGATGGAGATGAGCTTACTAATATGTAAATTGTTAAAGGGCTTCCTTCTTTAATTAATATCTGTTCATATTTTCAACCATCCTTTAAAAAAATAATAATTGTGAATTGTTCAATTATTTTAGTAAAGGTTTGCTAGAATTAATAGAGTTACCCTGTTTTTGATTACCTGATTTTGAAATTGGTTCACAAATGAGGGTGTATTAATTTATTCACGTTACTGTCCTAGACTTCTATAATAATGTCACACACTGCCACACACCAATACAAGTAGGCTATCCAATAAGTTGTGGTAGCATAGGAAATGCTGATGCATGTTTTAAACTTTTCTCTCAATGCCTTCTTTCAATGTCTTACTTTGATTGTGTAGCCGGCATCTCTTATTGATTGTTCAGTACCTTGTCTATCAACTGTCATTTTTCAAGTGTGCTATAACCTAAATAAACTGGAACTTCAATTTTAACTTCTCTTTCGTTGAAGGACCCAGAACCCACGTTGGTCTGTTTCTTTTTACTTTATTTAGTGAGTTTGTTAGTGTAAGGCTATGTTGTAATATGAATGAGGTAAGGCTTTGCAGTATGAATGCAGTGCCCACCAATCTTAACACCTTGACCTTGATCACTACCAGGGGCGGTTCTAGACCAAATTTCATGGGGGGGCAGACTGGGGCCAATTGTTTTGTTGGAGGGGCACATTGAATCCGGGACGCAAAATATTTAGTTTAGTAAGTAACGGCATCCAAAAACACAATATACAATAATTGGCTTTTTCCCGCTACAACATTTATTTCAGTAGCATAGTATTAAGTGTTTCCTTCAGTTACAGCAATTGTCAATATTATACATTTCAAATGTTTCATTGGTTAAGGCAATTGTCAATATTACAACATTTTGGGTTTCCTTCACTGACATCAAACCACTCATACATCAACAACAGCAATAAAGTCAGTATGATATATTATAAATCTCAAGTTCCACCTTGTGCGTCAGTGCCACACCATCGCAAGCAATCGACCCCCCATCCGGACGGAGGTAAAAAGAAAGTTTGGAGTGGGGGCCACTGGGGGGTACGAGCTCAGTTTTACGGGGGCATTGGCCCCTGCTGCCCCCCCCCCCCCCCAAGAACCGCCGATCACTTTAAATGTGGAGGTCAGTACAGAAATATTTAAGTATGCTTCAATAAGTAAGTCTCCTGTAATATACTACATGGATCTGAGGTGGAAGCAGACCTGACACACTGAGAATAGCTGATTGAAGTTTCCACTCAAAAGATAAAACTCTGGACACTCTCCAGGGGATTTCCTCATTTGACTGTAGTTCATATTGCCACCACAAGATGACGACAATTTTAAACGTGGTTGAAAGAAGGTCAAACAGGCGATACATAATGCCCTGATTATTGGCATTATATTCCTGCGCCTTGTGCTATATTAGCTGTTGGCAGTTTCGAAACGTGTGCGCTGAGAATGCAGATGCTCTTGATCCCAGCTGTAAAGTAACACGTTCTTGTCTGACCACATCTGGTCAAAGCGTGTGTTCCAGGTGATCCTATGTAGTAGGCCTACTGATGAGCTATGACAAAGCAAACATGGGGTCGTAGGCTGTAATTTTTTTAAATGTATTATATATATATGTATATATAGACCTATATGAATGCTGGCTATATACTACTAATGCAGTAAGCGTTCAGTAGGCGTCCACAGATCCACAAGCAGGCGGTGGGACCACCAGGGCTTGCCCTCTCCCTCCAGGACACAGATACAGTCTATGTTTTGGACCGCGGACCAGCCTTGGCAGACAATTTTAGAGAGGATAATAACCTTTCATACCTAGAACATATTTTCCTAATAAATTATTAACATCTGGGTACTTGATGTTGCACCTTGTTATTAATATGTATTGCATGTCTTCCATCACCAGAATTTGAAATGTAGGCCTACATATAAATTAAATTAGTGTCTTATGTGTTTTGGATGTGTTGTGGATTGTATATGACGCTTGGTGAACCTACATCGAACCAGCTGCTGTCAAACATGTTTGCACATATGTCGAATCTAGTATTTGAATCTGTATTTGCTACTATTTTAACCGTAAAATAAAGCGGGACGTTCATTTTTTTGCATAAACAATTCACCGTTTTAAACTACTAATGGCAACATATTTTTGACTCAAACGGCCATGATTCTTTGGGCGGATTACGATTCTCGGCGTGCGTCTGTCGTAGACGGTCGTAGCAGAGTAGACACACTGGACTGTAATCGCTATACACGGGCGGCTGAGCGGTGTTGGTTTACGGTAAGTTCCTTCGATTTAAACCCTCATATGAACAATGAATGGATATATAATGCAAATAAAATGTCTAATGTTTCGTACGACCATTTAACAAACGGGAGCCAGCAGAAAGGCATAGTCCGGGTGCACCGGTACCAGTCGGTCACGCCTATGTGTGGTACCTGCAGCGGACTGGACAGTGAGCACGGGCCCGGAGGAGAGTCAGCGAAGAAGAGGCACAGTGGAGGGGGACACATAAACACTGAGCACACAGGATATTTTTAGAACTCCGTGGAAAAAGTATATACTAGCAATACAAATATCGCAATTAACTCGTGTCCGAAATGGTTGTCAGGCCCGTGGAGTCTGTAGCTATTCGTGCTATATGTTTTGTCAATGGGTTGATTGGGACCTCTGGAAACGCTCTTGATCTGGTCAATGTTAGCAAACGAGCTAGCAAATACGCTAGTAATAACGAGATGTCAATGACTTTTAATCTTTCCGTAGTGACTGGCTTGATTCCCCCTCGGATTTTATCAGTAACTTATGCGGGTTTGTTGATGACTTGCCTGAGCTTTTGTTTTGTCGATAATATCAAGATCAGCGCGTGGAACTGAAAAAACCTGACCCCATGGTTTATTTGTAGCCCCCATGGCTCACACACGGTGTAACATGTCACTGTCATTAGCTGTGTCACCAAACGGACCAAAGAAGGCCCGCGTAACTCAATATGCTCATGCTTGCACGCCTGGGCGAATAACGCAAACAGAAGCCAATGTATTGTGAATACAATATCCACTACTAGGATGCACAATCGCACTTTCCTTAGTCTACAGCACTTTTGATTGTGTTGCGTCAGTGTTACCCTGCTGTTGTGAGTTGTATACCATGGATTTTCTTGCGACCGCACCCCCTTTCAAAATTCCAGAGAGGGCATACGTTACAATGTATTTTGAAAGTTGGCTGAATTTATTATATCAACAGAACCTGCCAATCTTTTCTTAAAAATTACCAGTCAGTATTTCCTATTTATTACCAGTTATTATCCTAATTTACACCCCCAGTGATGTAAACAATAACACATACATATTACAATACCATACAATAACATATGCATGTATTATTTGCCATGCATTACATTATACGTTTTACAAAAGTGTTGTTGATTTTGTTGAAATCTATGTTATTGTTCAAATGTAAAGATATATTGTTTACATTGTTGATCACAATGTTTTTTTTTATTATGCCTATACCTTATAAAACAAAAAGAAAAGATCTGCTCAGGAGAAACCTTCACCTGATTTCCCTGTGTCTGTCCAGTGCCGGCTGCAGGTTGATTCAGGATGGGGGAGAAACCTCTATGGGAACAGATAGGATCAAGCTTTGTGCAACACTACTACCAACTTTTTGACACTGACAGAACGCAACTCGGATCAATATATGTGAGTTTTGAAAACGATCAATATATTTTTTTACCCATTAAGTATTCTTCTGATTTGCTTCTCGGTTGTCCTTTTCAGCCACTTGACGAATCAACATTCTCATCACAAAAAACATGTTGTTTGTCTTAAGGTTTCCATCTATTTCACAAATGATCCTCCTAAAATTATGTTGATACATATTAATACAGACACAGGTTGCTATACTGAAAGGTATAATATATTGCATCTTCAAATTCTAAATACGACTAGATGTATAATGTTGAGTGGTGTACATTTATTATCCCCAATGTTTCAAACAATGCTCAAACAAAGAAATCTTCGGTTTTATTCAACCACAGAAGGGCAAAATTTGGTTGCCTGTCAATGGTATCAAATCCCCTTCCTCCCCTAAATTCCTGGGAAACATTAATCCATTAGAGACCTAATTTATTGATATGATATTTCAATATAAGTTTAGTTTATGCTACAGCATAAGCTGATAGCTTGTGCTACTATGAAACGTCTCTCATTCCAGTCACCAAGCTAGTGTGTAATATAACGTTGTTTTGTCCTTGAACATAATTTCTGAGTGAGTCTGTCGTATATATTCACTGGCAATGGTGGTGAAGAAAACAAACCGCCTACTTCACAACGTCATCAAACTACGTATTTTATTATTATTTTGGTTGAGACATTACATATTATACATGACCTGTAAGGTATAGTCTTCTTGAAGATGCTCTATGTCTATATGGCAAAGGCTCTAGATGTGTTTTCTGCTCTCTCCTGATTGTTAAAGCACATCCTCTGAAATAATTGTTCTGGTGCTGAAAAGGCGGATATGAACCTTGTGTGATACGCTTCTAATGTTGTCTTACTTGTGTTTTCTTTCTTTCTATTTCACCTCCGTTCCCTCCAGATTGATGCATCATGCCTTACGTGGGAGGGACAGCAGTTCCAGGGAAAAAGAGCAATTGTTGAGAAACTCTCAGTGAGCTTTTTTTATATGTCAAGTGTTTATATTATAGGTATGGCAGGGCAAAGGGTGATTGATAATAAGCAGAAAAAAAAATAAACATGATTTTATGCATCTGCTATTTTAATGTAGGTATCACTTTTGCAACATCCAACCATTACTATTCATTAGTCTTGTTGTTTCAGATTAACATTATATTTTGTGTTCCAACCCCGATTCTTATGTTCTTTAGAGCCTGCCCTTCACAAAAATAGCCCACAGTATAACAGCACAGGACCATCAGCCTACCCCAGACTGCTGTATCCTCAGTATGGTTGTAGGGCAGCTAAAGGTGAGCAACACATTGAGCATGATGCTCACCAACAGCCCGGTTTCATGGTTCATAAGTACTCTTTCTCAGGTTGAAACTAGTCCTTAAGCATTTGTTGTCAGTCTTTGATATTGAGGTTGTATTATACATTTGTATGCAATATTTTTGGCAAAGAATATATTTACAGTGAAATTAAAATGGACTTTTTGCAAATGTCCACTGCCATATTATTGATCAACATATTTTTTATTTCACAAAGAAGATATTCAAATAGCCAATTTGCGTATATTTTAAAGCAAATCCTGTAAGATGTTGATGTTAACTTGCTTGCCTGTGTATTTGTTCACAGGCAGATGATGACCCCATCATGGGATTTCACCAGAGTTTTATCCTGAAAAATATTAATGATGCATGGGTGTGCACCAATGACATGTTTAGGCTGGCGCTCCACAACTTTGGCTAAAGGGCATCACTCACCCCTGACGAGTGGGTACGAGTGCCCTCTCAAGGTATGGGAGGCACAGAGGAGCGAAGGGGGGGAGGAGAATCGAGGGGTAACTCTTCCCTCCCTCCCTCCATCTTATTCAGTCCTGTTTGACAAACACCCGGATTCCTGATGTCAATCACAGAACTTGCTGGTGGACATTTTTTAACCACCTCATCAAGTAGAATTTCTTTGGGAGCTGGCTGAAAAATCAGATACCGCTGTCTGCCCCTCCACTGATCTGCATGACGCTGGAAGCCCTCATTACATTATCTACCGTCAAGCCAGAGCAGAAAGACATTTGCTAGCTTAATGACGCCATTCAATGACTTGGTTAAATTCTACTCTGTTCCTACTAAGCTGTTTTTCACTTGATTCTGCTAAAGAGCTGTTGATTGATGATGATCTGTGATGATTTTAAGAGACGCTACTCTTCAGTTCACACATCTTTTGGGTTCATTTTAGGTAAGTTGTGTGCATTTTCACGCATCTAAGTAGGTTCTATAACTAACCCTTATCTTCTTAAAGATGGATACATTTGCCATGATTCATGTTGTCAGGCTTTGATTAAGCTATCCAAAGAATAATGAAACTTGACCCCACTTTGTCTTTTGCTTTGATACTCGCTTAGAGTAAGATGAATATCACAGCCATGTCATACAATAAAATCTGGACTATTTCGTAATGTTGTGGGGATGTGTCTTTTCCATGGAGTAAAACTATTTTAAATGGGCCTGCTATACAATTCAATAGTTTGATATATCTTTTTTATCCCCTTATCTTACCCAAAATGGTAAAACATTATTTAGGTAAGTCTGGTGATGAAGGTGTGATGAAGGGCTTCTGTTTTATACATGCAGCAGTCTTGGTCCGTTGTACTGAACTTGTTTCTAATTAATTATTCAATATAAGTACGCCAATAATACAACGAATCACTAACAGTATGCATGCAACTGCATCTATTTCATGTTCACATGGTTAACGTTGTAATTACCAAACGATTTGCATGTGGAACTCATGGGGTCGACAGTCTGTAGACCGATGAACCAAGTCGGAACCAATTGATGCATGGGGTTTTCGGAAGACGTTCAGTGCAGCGGAAGTTTAGACGGTTGCTCGGGGTGAACGGATTGAGCACTGACAGCATCGCACAAATCACCAAACAATTTTCTCCCCTAAACTAACCCAGTTTCCCCTTCCCTGACCCATGGCTTCTAATTCCAACATAGACATTGAGGGTGCTACCCAGCATCTTCGGGACATCCTCAAACTTGACCGCCCAGTGATCAGCGCCGGTAAGGTGGCAGAATGAAAAGCGCTACGCGTTCTAGGCCGCGTAAGCTAATAAGATGCTAGCTAGCTGGCTACATTGCTAGCCTTTGGTTAGGTTTCTGCATTGGTTTAACAACGACTTGCTAACGCTACAACAGTTAGCGGTAGCATGAGAACATTAGCCGCCTCCTCATTTGATGTGAACAAGCTGCCTGGACACTAAAGAAACTATATTTCAAAGTAGTTGAATGCAGAGATAGATAACGGGGTGGCCCAAAGTAGCGTGTAAGCGGCTGACAAGGTTTCATAGATTAATTGCCATGCAGGCAGCCAGGTGAAGTTACTTAACCGTAGCACTTAATGTTGTACGTGTGAAACCGAAACTACGTCGGGCGTTGAGGAACTTCTTTGCTAGTGAAATACATTTTTAATAGTTGTGTAGGATGAATGCAATATGTTATTTAGCTAAGTTATATATATTTTCTTTACAATCTAACGCTTGTTGCATGAGGGCTCATACTCAAGCCGCCGAGTGTGTCTGATACATTGATGCATTTCATTGTTCATTTAAAACATTATAGTATCACCAATTGTGCAATTTTCTCCAGATTAACGAACCTTCAACTGTACATAAATTGTTAAAAATTGCGTATCAACGTCAATATGAAATGATTACATTCCAAGGAAAAAAACGGCTTTAACACAGCGTTGTTATAGGCGTCCATTACTCCTTGCTCTTGGATGTTGTAACGTTATTTGGAAGAGTTGAAGGAATGTTTTGAACTGTCCCATTTAACAGATATTGTAAACCGTTCTGCAAAGAAAAACTAGTAAAGAAGTGGGAGTGTGACTGTGGACATCAAAAATGTTAGAATGTTCTATTCGTTTTTGACATAACAGATCTGAAACCTAATAAACAGACACTCACATTTATATAATTGCTATTCTGACTTTGACTTTGGGTATATTTTTCCCTCTCAGATGTTGCATCGGTTGACGGCCCAAGAAAGACATCTTTCAATGGGGATCTGAATGGACTGCTGGGAGCAGCAGGTCTTCTAGGAAGTGGAGACCGGTCAACCATGGTTGACAATATTGGACCCTGTGCAGCTGACAGCAACAATGCTCGAGAGACTCAGATAATGTAAGGAGTTTTATTAATGTTGATGCCCAATTTCTTAAGTCAGATAAATCCTACACGGGAAGTAAGCGATGTTCACATCAACAGGATAAGTTGAGGAATACATCTGCACATACTTGGGTTTTGAAGACCTTTGTACCACTAGCATTGCCTTCAATTAAATACCAAAACTCATGCTTAATAACTTGTAAATACTATTTACTATTATAAATTTACTATAATAGTAAATATACGAGCCGTATGCTATTATATCTGGAACCGAAGATTTGCCGTTCTTTTCGTGACGTCTGCCTGCCTAGGCACTGAGACATCACAACCAAGAGGCGCTGGCGTGAATCTAGACATGTGGAGCTCTGTCTGGGCAGCAGCTTAATTCAGCATTCGAGAGAATGCTGAGTTCTTCGGAAACGTATAGTTTAACGCCATAGTGTTTGTGGATGGTGAAGTTCCGTCTGAGCAGTGGTTAATTTAATGTCTGCGCCCGAGCGAGGGTTAGGCTTCCCGGACACCTTAAGTTTATCGCTACGATGCGTGGCACATTTCATATGCAACATCACTAATTATGATGCTCAACGACAACGACAGTATCAAAGAAGTAACACAAAGTTGGCGTTGATGGTAACCATGGGGTTTACACGCCCCTCTCGTTCCTAAAACTCAACACAAGCTTTTTTTAATTGTTCAAATTCCAGCTGAAACAGTGGGTTCATTGGTTCTTTAAGATCTAGATCTGGCAAGGTCTAGACTGTTATGATTTGAATCCTTGTGTTGCATACAGTCACATCAATCAATACATACAAACAAACAAACTTTTAAATTGCCAAACAGCTGCTCTAGATTGAAATGAAAAGACTCCAGATAGCCTGTTTTGCTGTTGAGACAAATAAACCTATGTTTACTCATTGACTTCTTAAAAATATTTTTCTCTGTCATTATTAATATTGGATGGAGTTCCTCTATCTTAAGCCTCTGTATCATATTTTATGCGGTTATTGTAATTCGTAGCACGCTATTTTTGCTCGGTCAGCAAGTTCACACAAGCTACCAATTTGCATTATCTTTGCATAATCCTTTGAAAAAATAAAAGGTACCATAGGCCCCGTTTACACTAGCACGCGTGCGGGTAAAAACGACAAAATATTTTATCGGAAGTGCCTTTCGTTTAAACGGTGACAGCGTTTTTGGGGCTTAAAAACGCAAAAATCTGAATCCACCCTCCGGAGTGGAAAACTTGAATACTCTCCGCCGTAGCGTTTCCGTCTACACTGCCAAGACGCAAAACTCTGCTCAGATCTGCTCACGTCGCGTACGCGTTTACGTCGCATACATGCGCCAGTACAGGGAACTAAACAAACATGTTGGATTATATCCATGCGTCAGACCGTCAAGCTGCTCTTGCAGCTCTAATAAACTCACAGGAGTCTTTCCACGAATTGTACAGGATATGTACAGATAGTATTACTGAACAGAGAAGGATCTGTAATTATGTTTTGGTTTTGTAGTGCAGATAAGAGAAGAAGGAAGATTCTACGCATGCGCTCAGACATGGCAGTGTTGTGTGATGGTGTATCACAGCACCACCTAGCTGCCTGGCATGCATACCCAATCGAATTGCACACACTTTTGCGTCACCGTATGCACGCAGATTTCCTCCCCGAAAACGCTTGTCTAAACACGGAATAAAAAGTGAGGACGCAACGCCACTTTTGCGTCTTCTGTTCAGACCGTCATCATGTAAACGTAGCCATATGCCGCTTTTCCACTGCATGGTACCAGCTCGACACGACTCGACTCAGCTCGCCTTTTTTGCGTTTCCACCGCGATCTAGTACCTCAAGTGGCTGCTTTTTCTAGTACCGCCTCGCTCTAGGTTCCAAGCGGCTGAGCCGATGCTAAAAGGTGACGTCGGCAGACGGCCGGCCACTGATTGGCCAGAGAGTGTGACGAAGTCACGAGAGCGACATGGCAACCATGCTGGTAACGATAGAACAGCCATAGTAGCGCCGCAGCCAACATATTCCACTTCTTCAACATGCCAGCTAATAATACGAACACGAATACCATCGCATCGATGTTCTCCATTGTTGTTATGTGGGTTCTGTCCATGTGTGGGTTACGTAGGTGTTGTTTGCGTCGCGTACAAAAATACGTCACAGCCCTTTCGTGCAGACGACCCCGCCCACGTCCCGGAGGTACTATTTGCGGTGGAAAAGCACCCGCGCTGCTACCGTGTCGAGTCGTGTCGAGTCGTGTCGTGTCGTGTCGAGTCGAGCTACATGTGCGGTGGAAAAGCGGCAATAGGCTCAAAAACACGAAGTCTGAAGTATTTAGTGTCAGAGAATGGGCGGATGCCTTCACCGTCCTCCAATTGACCCATTGTTTTAAAAGTTGGAAATTTAAAAAACTAAATTATTTTTGTTGGAAAAGCAGTAGTGAGTGATATCAAGCTAATATGAATATTTTAATAGGGTCAAAAATTGGAAGGACTAGGGTCGCAAAATGTTTTGAATAATAAAGACAGAAGAAATCCTAAGAACAACAATAGTTGAGCGCTGCATGCAGCACTCGCCTAAATAAGAAACATGATTACAATAGTGTGACTCGCTTTGCAACAACACTCATAACAAGGAGCACAAACGTCTCAAAGGTGATCTTTATCAGCCTGAATAGCATCATAACACATTAAGTTAGAGACATAGCAATTTGTAATAAGTTAAGATGTCCATGATTAATTAAAACAGCTGTAATCTGTAAATTAAACGATATTTGCTCATTATATTTGCACAAGAATCAATTCTGCAATCTGCACTGAGACAAGACTATTGACATTTTAAAGGGGCTCATGTATATCTATGTTTAATTTGAATATATTTGTATTACGTCTTTGTTTCTACTTAAGCTGCCTGTCTGGTGATGATGGGTCCACTTGCATCTCATTTGTCTCCAACAATGTGGAGATTGTGGCTAGCCGAGATTCTAGCATCGACAGCAAGGCTCGGGGAAGCAACAAGGTAAGACGGATACTGCAATTACTAGGACTGTACCTGACTTAGATTTGTCTAGGTTGACACCCAATATGCTAGTTAAAAATAAATAAATAAATCATTTATTCATCCATCATTATGCCCATTTTGCTTTACATCCCCCTATGGCAACCGTTTAAGGAAGCAAATTAAGGTGACAGACGAGCTAAATCAAACCATAATATTTGTCGAAAACGGAGGTACATTCCAAGGTGAATTAGGGCCATCATCTGTTGAGGTAACACATTGCAACCAACTGATTAGTAAAATGGGGTTATGGAATACAACAAGGATCCATCTTTTGAGCTGTTCCTTGTTAACCATACACTGTAGGCTACCCTTGGGACATCTTATCCGTCATCACAATAGCTCCTAGTAGCTAGGATACCCAGCTGTGCCTGTCTTCAAACCCTCTGAAACTAGGAAATTAGCTGCATTACTTAGCTGTATATACCGCATAAAACGCTGGACTTCCCAAAACATCTTCAAATGAGACTCAGACGAGACAAAAGCTACTCCTCAGCTCCCCCCCCACTCCCAACATGATATAGGTTATAAATAATCTGGGCGGATAGTAACTTGAGCCTGGACCAACATGGAAAGAAAGAATCCATATGCATCTTTATCAATGTTTTTGTTTTTCCAGAATACGATCTGTTCTGTCTTTCAGTAACTTAGAGAAAATTAGACATCCTCTTAGAGCTTCCTGCTCGTAAATGTCCAGGCCAGACTTTCTATGAGCTTTCTTATATCCCCTCTAGTTAAAATAAATGTACTTTTTCCTTCTTCTTGGGTCCCCAGCTGAAAATGTATTTCTAAATAGCAATCATGCTGTTATCAGCAACTGTGAAATATGTTGATCTCTGCGGATCATTGCATACTAGCCGAATGTAATCCAGCCAGTTTATAAACATCTTTCCGATTTACAGTTCGTCTGACTGTTTTGTGTAAGATTGTTATGCAAGGGACAACTTTTCTTGGCATATCATTTTGCTTTTTTGTTTTTCTATCTCATTCTATCATTTTTCAGGTTCTCATTTGAACCTGAAATGTATCAGAGTGAAGAATGTTACTTAAATAATTTTGCTTTTTATTCAATGGTTAGAAGGCATAAACATTTTTTATGCATGATTGTTCAACTGTGCTAATTCAAGTTGACTCGGGGCTCTGAAAATGATAATTATATTTTAATTTGAGTAAACTGCCCTACTAAGAATATTCCACCCTCCTGCATTTACATAAAACTTGGGACTTGAGTCCAAGTAAATTCTCCCCTCAAACAGACCAAAGTCTGTTTTCCTCAGTTTCCTCAGTCCACACACAATTCCTGCTTCGATTCCTGCAACAATTCCACAGCACTTTTATATGACAAGGACTTATTGTATTAACCTTAAAGCTCAACGTTGGCCAGGATTTCATTAATACAGTCTTCTGTTGGAGTCTTGATTTGAATTGTTTATTACTGATTTCTGCAGGTGAAGATCCAGCCAGTTGCCAAATACGATTGGGAGCACAAGTATTTCTATGGAAACCTGATCGCTGTCTCAAACTCCTTTCTGGCGTATGCCATCAGAGGTGAGATTACCCAAGAGTAACATGTATGTGCAATATTCTAGTTATGTCTGAAGCCGCAGCTCAACATTTTCAACCTGGTTTGCATGTTTAGGTTAGAATAGATGGCTAGCAAAGTACTTCAATACCACATTGCTACTAGCTACAGAGAGGGTATATTGTCAATTTCTCTTGTCTCGCTATCATAGTATGCACACAGCTAGAAGACTTGTTTTGTAGGTGATCAGATTTTGCTAGATAAGTCACATATTTTAGCCTAGCACCTTATCTACCTTCTAGTTTTGTTTAACAACAGAATTTGTCGACCATCCATAATTATACATGCATTTACAATCTGGAATGTATGCTCAGATGATAGTTGGCTGTGTTGCAAATTAAATGTAGGTTAAATAAGAACTGTATTCTTATGTATTGTAATTACTTTGCGGTGTTCAGATCTTGGATATAATGCAACTTGAAACAAGTGGTATCTCTCTCTGTCATAATTGCCTGAGTTTCAACCTTTCCTCAAAATGTTCTGTTTTTTTTGTCCTTTTCCAGGAGCCAACAACCATGCAATGATCCGCGTGCTGAGCCTGGGATCCAGCGATCGCTCCCTGCTTAAAGGCTTCACCGGGGCTGTGACGGACCTGGGGTTCGCCCACCTCGACTCCCCTCTCCTAGGCTGTGTGGATGAGGCTGGCAACCTCGTGATCTGGCAGCTCACCTGCACCAGCGGCAAAATACTGTATCCCTTCATGGTGAAAAGTTATATTACTTGAAGTAAAACAATTTAACATGGGAGTTATCAAATCCTTTTATCCATGAACCAATAGGGTTCAGTAGAGTAACACATTTACTTTTATTTAGCTTCCTATAGAAGACAAATGTATGGAGTCAAATGGTACTGTAGCTAACCGACCGAGGTTAGCTAATAGCCTGTTTACGTAAATGATGCACCCATTTAATGTGAGATTATAAAGGGACTCTTTGCCTGTTCCATGGTCATGGTTTATTTTATTCCGTACAGTTGGCTGTTGTAGGCGCCTCTTCCCCCTGTCCCTAAGCTTCCTTAACCCACGCCCAACCCGCAGTGATCAAGTGGTGGTCCACATTAGGAGGCCAGACGACACCCCCCTTAACTCCCACCGTCGCCTCATCTGGTGCCCCTTCATCCTGGAGGACAACGAGGAGAACCAGGAGGACACCAACCAGACACTGGCCCTTCTACACGAAGACAGGGTCAGAGTTCATTGTCTTTCACAATCCTTTCCATGTTAATACAGTCCCTACTCATCTTTTGCCTCTCTGAGAATAAGTTATGAATGGATCCTGTCCCGTCCCTCCAGGCTGAGGTGTGGGACCTCGATGTGTTGCGTGCCAACAACGCCAGCTGGCCTGTGGACGACTCGGAACTAAAGGATGGCCTCAT
The DNA here is from genome assembly GCF_026213295.1 of Gadus chalcogrammus. Lineage (NCBI taxonomy): Eukaryota > Metazoa > Chordata > Actinopteri > Gadiformes > Gadidae > Gadus > Gadus chalcogrammus. The sequence goes on from NC_079420.1 coordinate 15,357,481, forward strand.
CGTTGTCAAGGGACACACTGAGGTAGAATAAAGGCTGCGCTCCTCCCTAGAGCCTCCTCCCTGTGATATTTCTTATATTTCCTGTTTATCCCAACATTCGTGGTACGTGAAATTATTATAATTAATAATAATTACTTAATTACCTTTCTGTGTTGCATCTAACGCTTCTATTATTTAGAAAATCATGATTTTTAATTAGATTAATTCATGGAATTGAAACCAAATCTCAGCTGTGTACATTTATTTTCTGGTTTGTGTTCCTCCAGCGCGTCAGCGAAGGTGCCCTGTCCCCTGACGGAACTGTGCTGGCCACAGCCAGCCACGACGGCTACGTCAAGTTCTGGCAGATCTACATAGAGGGTGGGCAAAACCAACCCAGGTAGGCGAGAACACAACCCAAAACCCCACCATTTGACTTGATATTTGTCATCAGATATTAAGGTCAAAGGGTGATCGCCCCACTACCTGTCCCTGTTAGCTGTTTAATGCTCTGTTTGTTGGAACTCCATGTCCCACAGGTGTCTCCACGAGTGGCTGCCTCACAGCGGCCGGCCCGTCTCCTGCCTGCTCTTCTGCGACAACCACAAGAAGCAGGACCCGGAGTGAGGACCCGCCTCTGGGGAGATGTTCTACCCTTGGTCCTTGTTCCAGCGCCTCTCTTAACTTCTCTCAAACGTCTTTCCTCTTTGCAGTGTACCGTTTTGGCGGTTCCTGATAACGGGCGCGGATCAGAACCAGGAGCTGAAGATGTGGTGCACGGTGTCCTGGACCTGCTTACAGACCATTAGGTAGTTGCTCCCCCTGGCCTTTTGTCTGCGCTCACCCATTACTATAGAGGTTTCCTGTGAAACCTTTTGATAGTTTTATATTCCTGAAAGTATTTGACATGAACCTGGTTCTATTAGCACTGATATATTGGTTATTTATGCTTCATTTCCTGTGTGACTGTTTTACAGGTTTTCCCCTGACCCGTTTAACTCCACGGTTATGCCAAGCCTGAAAGCCAGTCTGGACCTGTCGGCCAGTTTTCTCATTCTCACAGACGTTCAGAGGAAGGTCAGTCAGACGCTGTTGATTGTGCCCCCATGAACCCTTCATTTGTACACCTCTTTGTGTGCCCTCTCTTCTATCAAAACTAGTATTAAAGGATAATTCCCCTTGCCTCAAAGTGATCGTAAGGCAACCGTATAAAGTGTTTCCCTTAAAATCTTTTGTCATACCAAAAATAACCTCAACAGAGGGGGCACATGGGATGACACATTGGGCGATCTGCTTCGGTCAGAATACGGCAGCCGGCGGTCTGCAATTTATGTTGGCTTTTGAATGTTTGTTCAATTGGTATAACGAAGTAAATATGAACTTTGCAAAACATAGTGCATCAACATAATAGAGCTGTCAAGCTTCTTCTATAATCCCATTCGAATTTCATTCCTTATTATTTTTTATATTTTAATTATATTCGGATTGTTAATGCTCAAAATGTGCCCATAATTAAGACTTAATTTGTACTTTTATACTGTATACAAACGCTTACGCATTGTCAATGAACTATTAAACCTTCTGCCCACTAGAGGGCGTACTACCAATAAGCATTTCTTACTTGCAAAGTAAATATTAGGCACTCAAGGATATTATATTAACGCCAATTCTCGACTGCTTTAATATAACGAGCCGCGTTGTGTGTGGTTATGGAGAACACTGACTCACGACTCGTGGTGAAAGATCCTTCTACATTGAACGTGATTGTTGGTTGTGATTGCACAATAATTAATTTGATGGTCGTGTAATTATCAGAATCTGTTATATGTATTTATCATTCATCTCATTGGCGGTCGGCGCTATAAATCAATGTTTACTTGCAGTGTGGTGGGTGAATATAGGTTGTTTTTGATAACTTGAAGGTATGCAGTTGTATCGCAACAGATTTGTTTTGGATACGAGCCTTCTATGAAAAGGGTCATAGTCTAGTTTAGTTATTGAACAGGATAACCAATGTACCAAAACACACCCACTTATCATGATCCCTTTCATCCGCGAGCAGCTAACTATTGGATTAAAAAGTAAAACTCCACTTTAATTTCTCTTAAATGCATCAGATATGTTGGTGAAGGGACGGCACAGAAGCTCTGCTTAACTGGGCTATAATGGCTGAGTCGTGCTTTCACTCCGCAGTCATTTAAGGGACTCTGTTAGCAATGTTACTGGCATCGCGTCAAGACAACACTGCAATATTGTTATTGCATATATTTTTTTAATGCTGTTATTATTTACTGCATTTCCTTTTTGGCAGCGGCCCTCATTGGCATGGCCGGTCCGCCACAATTATAGGGGGAACACTGGAATAGCAAGCTATCAGAATATAGCTGTGTGTTTAGTACAAGTATTCACCCTGTTCTTGTAGGCAAAACATTCAGATACAATTCGAGAAACCCACAACCAAATTCATATTGGGCACTGATGTGAATGTTGGAGAGTGTCCTTCCTCCCTCATCCTAGCGGGGGTGTTTTCACCAAGCCACCGCATGCATCCCTCCCCTCCACCAGGTGCTGTACGTGATGGAGCTCCACCAGGACCAGGAGAAGGGCCGGGCCAGCTTCACGGCCGTGTCAGAGTTCCTGCTCACTCACCCCGTGCTGAGCTTCGGGGTGCATGACGTCACACCGAGCCGGCAGAGACACACCGAGGTCCTCCCGGCAGAGGAGGAGAGCGAGAGCATGACCACTGGTACACGCGCTCTAACACGCTCAGTCAATACCTTGAAGTGAACAGGGATCAATGTTCACGCATTGTCCTGCCGTTTAGCTGTACCCAATTCCTTAACCAGAATCCATGTTCAACGTGTGACTAAATGAATCGGCTGCATTATGTTCATTTGTATTTTTTGTTTCCTAGAGGGTAACCAGGGAACCACAGAATCCAAGTCTGGGATTCAGATAAAGCTCTTTTGTGTTCACACCAAGTGAGTCATTTCTAATGAGTTAACCAAATGTGAAGGTCAAACCTTCTGCAAAAAAGAATTTAATACAAATAATCCGTCCTACCATTCAACTTTCTAATGTTTTCCGAATTTGTACAGGTCTTTACAGGACGTCCAGATCTGGTTCCAACCAAGGATGGGTTCTAACCCAGCCCTCTTCTTGCCCCATTCTGAATCCAACGATGGTTTTGGTAAGTTGTGTTTGAGACACTTTTACAATTATGTTTATGAGGTGATATTAGACTGTCTATTCCGCATTAAGGGTTGAAATCTATCAATGGGAACATTGCAGACGATTTTGGACTTTGGAGGAGTTATAAATCAGAGCCCTACTTACGGCTCTCACCGGCTCGTAGATGGAGAGTGCAGTACGACTCAGTAAGAGTCGTACTGCTCTCTCGGTACAAGTCTAATCCCAGCTTCTACCACTCTGCCCCCTGCAGGATCCTCAGACCACTTGACTGACCAGAGCTCAGACAAGGACTCGAGCAGTGGCTCAGAAAGTGACCTGAGGAAGATTCAATCGCTCCCGGCTCCCACCGACTTCCTGTCCATGTCAGATGCAGCTAACGTGGCCATGCCCAAGTTAATGACCCCTGATGCCTTCATGACCCCCACCACTTCGGTAGGAACAACCTGCAGTAACCTAAAGAAGAAGGGTGCCATTTCCTCTATTAATCCCAGTTCCTCTGCTTTATTTATTTTTTGAATCCCGGAAAAACGGGTGTATATATTATTGACAATAAATTGCAATTATTTTCATTGCATTGCTCCCACAACCCTCTGATTCTGCCGGTGTCCATCTCAAGGCAGCATAACTGACTGTTGTCTCCACCAGGTCCCGGCCTCGCCTGGGAGCAGTGCTAGCAGCCTCACTATTGTGACCGCCATCAGCAGCAACTCAGACTCTACAAGCAGGCAAGTCCTTCATCATTAGTGTTGATAAGCAAAAATGGTAACTCAAATCTGGAAAGACGACAAAATCGAATGAGATGTTTAGTCTCTATTAAAATTTTCACTTGAAGGATGCTTATCATACGTGTCGTCTTTTGATATAAGAAAATCAAGATGTCCCTAATGGCTGGGAGGGCATCAAGTGCCAATTTTAGGCCAACCTATAGCTGTGGCTGCTTGATAGAAGAAAGTATTCCTGCCCACTCATGCCCACCACTCAGGTTTTAACGGTGGGTCATGCATTAAGAGCTTGAGGTTTTCTTGGTTCTGCAGAGCTCTAGACGATGTGGGTCAGAGCCCCATTAGAACGGAGAACAACAACAACACCAGCAGCAGCCTGGCCCTTTCCACCTCCACTGGAAGCCCAAGGGCTTCCTCCATCCTGCTCCCTGGACTGGAGAGCCTGCCGGTAGGATGGCTCCCTACTCTCACATTTGTGGTTCATCACCCCCTAATGGGACAGCGTTCTTGGGTTGATTAAAACCATGCGATGCGCAGCTTCCGTTACTAACAAGAAAACTAGTCCCATGAGTGGATCAATCCCCTGAATAAGCCCCCCCCCTTCTCCCCTCAGATCCTGGCGGGCGTCAGCGGGCCCCTCTCTCTGGACGGGGCCCAGGTCCTCGACGCCCACCTCCTGCCCCACCAGGCCTCTCCGACCAGAGCCCGTTCCCCAGACGTCATCTCCTCGGCCTCGACCGCCATGTCCCAGGACATGCCCGAGATCGCCTCCCAGACCCTGCCCCTTCAGCGCGGCCTGGTCTCCATCCCAGAGCCCCTGCCCATGGCCGCCCTGCAGGCCGACAGCATGGCCTCCGCTGCCAACGCGCTGCACCTCCTGACCTCGCCCCGCGGACCCAGCATCAACAGGTGAGGAGTCACTGCTGATGTGTTGCCTCGGCTCGGGAGTCCTGCCGGATGTAACTAATAGTTTGGACCTCGACACACAGCCTGTTGCCGCTGGAGCGTGGCGGCGGAGCAGCCTCTGTGGGCGGGGCCGTAGAGGGGGAAACCCTTCTCAGCATCACCCCCTCTCTGCTGGAGAACGCCTTGTCCCAAGAGAATGCGGGGGCGGGCGGCGGCTCGTCAGACGGCAGTGTGAGCCACACACCCTGGCCCGCAGCCCCTGATATCACCCGGGAAACCAGGAACAACCTGAGGGACAACGGACTGGGCGACTGGTGAGTGTGTATAGACGCACACACAACCAAGGTGTTATCAGAGGAACACAAATGGGTAGAGGTGTGTTCAGACACGTGGCAATGCTCTGGCTCAGTGCTTTCCGTCTCTACTCGCCTAGTTCCAGAGAAGAGCTGAAGGACCGGCACATGAACTCCCCCTACCATAGACGCCCCTATCAGCTGACACAGAATGACAGCCAGGACGCCAGTGCTGAGCAGAGGTACACCCCCTTCCCTCAGTCTGGTCTGGTCGTAGCATGTCCGATATAGCATCACAGACAGTCCATGATAGGAGGACATGTAGTGTGGTGTTATCAGCCACACTACCTACATGGGAAGCTATTGTTACTAGTTCTGCCTGGATGCAATTGCTTGCATTTGTTCAGGTTTATTTTACTTTAGTTAAGTTAATTTGTACATGTACAAAAAGGCAGAAGCCCTAATGAGAAGATATGCATTGTACCCGATTATAGCATTTTGCTGAGGGTCCATGTCCAAAAGTGAATGGTCATTACTAGGGCTGAATCACCCATAGAGAATCTTGTTTGACCAGCTCTTGGTCGATGGGGAAAAATCTTCAAGGCTCTGCACCAATAGGGAAGTTTGCAGTACAGGAAGAAACAAGCCCAATGAATCATGGCTATGGTGGTGCAACATGCAAAGCATGCTCCTTCTGCATGCAATGCATACAATGTTTTCCTCTGTAGTTCCTCTAAAACTACAGTATTTGCTCTATCAACGTGGTTGGCGGAAAACTACCTGGACCAGGTGATTCTAACGACTCGGCTCGTCTCCCCGGGGCCCTGGGCTCGGTCCGTCCCACGCTGTCCATGCAGGGACTAACTAGCCCCACAGTCCTCCATCTGTCCATGCAGGGACCATCTAGCCCCACAGTCCTCCACCTGTCCATGCAGGGACCAACTAGCCCCACTGTCCTCCACCTGTCCATGCAGGGACCAACTAGCCCCACAGTCTTCCACCTGGCCTCACGGTTTGCATCTCTTTTCCCTGCCAGTGACCATGACGACGAGGTGGCCAGCCTGGCCTCCTCCTCGGGGAACTGCGGCGGCGCTCGCTCGTCCCACAGGCTCCCCGCGAAGGAGTGGAAGACCTCCCCGCGGGGCTCCCCCAAACTCAAGAGGAAGATCAAGAAGGATGAAGGGTCCGTACTGCAGCTCAGGATGATGCGTCGTTTGCTCAACGATGATGGTGTTCTTGGCTGTTGATTGAAATACTCTCTGGTGTGTCGCCCTACAGGGAGTCTTGCCAGTCCAGGCCGGTCAAGATGGACCCTGGTCAGGTATGTGCTTCCATCTGATCTTTTGCTTGGCATGTGTGCGATAGTTCAATAGCCTCACGCGCATTCTGTCAAATGTTATTCCCAATACAGAAAGATATAAATTATTCTCTCCCGATTTCTTCGCCCCAACTAAGTATTGTATCTCTACATCGGGCAACTCAATATCCACCACATGTTTGAAACTTGACGACTTGAAGTAACATCTTTACTGTGCAGATATGAGGTGACATACCATGAATAAATATTGGACTAGGAGATAAATCTATTGATCATTCAAGCTTAGACTTACAATAGTGACACCTCTTTGGTTTCCTCTAGGAAAATTATCAATTCTTCAGGGTTGCAAAGTATAGAATGATTCAATATTAGAATGCCATACACATCCACTCAGTCATTTGTGTGTCATGAGGATCACTCAAACTTTCTAAACTGCTGACTAGTTCAGAGGATAGGCGCCGTCAAGGTAGAAGGGGGATTTCCATTAAAAGGTGTCCCTTATGCCTCTGTGCCTGCAGATGAATGTCGAGCTGCAGGAGGAGTTGCTGCTTCTGCTGCGTAGCCAACAGAGGGAGATAGCGGACCTGCGTGGACACATGGACAACATGCAGAGCTCCGTCACTGCCCACGTGGAGCACGTCATGGCCGTTCACCAAGAACAAGAGCGTATCTTTCATACTATTACCAAAATATATAATTAAACGTTAAGGTGGAAGAGACCTTCATACGTCAATGGCACTGGATCAAATATGTCCTTGGAGCGTCAATCCCACAAAGAAAATCTTTCATGTATGATTTTCAGTGATCCATCTCTTTGTCAGGCCACTTTGCTATATTTTCCTCATCAAACGCAAAATATCCTTGCCATCTTCAAGAGGCAAGAGTTTAATATTGTTTTCTCCAAGTTCTCCTAATGTATATATATTGCCGGGGCACTAGTCCCATTGTGTATTATGCCGCACTGCATATGCCAAAGGGCGTGTTGCCGTGCCAACACAAGCTGTCCAGTGGGCGGTGATGATCCTTGACTGTGTGGCCTTAGAACGCAGGCTGGATCGCATGCTGGCAGAGAGCCAGGGCCGCCAGGAGCAGCTCAACCAGCAGCTCAGCCACGCCCTCAGCTCCTCCCTGACCAATAGAATGGACCGGGTGCTGAGGGAGGAGATGAAGAAGACCGTCCCGCCGAGTAAGAGATCACACCACAGCATCAACGGCCTTTATTTCAATCATTACAAAGTGCTTAATTATTCACATGTATTGTTTTATTATTGTTTCCTAATCATTAAATCAGTTTTTCACTTTTGTAGTTTTCCGTGGGGATGCATGCAAAATAAACATCCACTTATGCAATTTGGCATGTTCAGCATCTTGTTTTTTTGAAGCCGTCCGTCGTCTGTTAAAAAGATATTTGAATTTAGCATGCGTTGTTACATCGGGGAGATTGGCACAACATTCATTCCTTGTTTTTGTTGTTTTTCTATGAATAGTTGTGTTAGTTGTTCTGGTCGTGCTCCTTTCTCTCCAGCGATCTCCAAGAGTCTGGAGCCCGTGACAAGCCAGCTGAGCAGCACTGTGGCTGCCAAGCTGAGTGCCGTGGAGGCCACCTTGAAAGAAAACCTCATCAAGGTGGTCAAGTCAAAGGTATGTGTGTTTGAGAACTGTCAAAACACTTTTCATGCTTCATGATTTGCAAGACTTGTTCCTTGCAAGACACTGCAAACTCACAGGAATTCCTCCTGGTTTCCAGAACACAACAGACGCGATTGGACGGGCAGCGACTGAAGCACTGCAGGGCACCATCCAGACGGCCTATAAAGAAGCCTTCCAGACGATTGTGTTGCCTGTGTTCGACAGGGGCTGTCAGTCAATGTTCCAACAGATCAACGAAAGCTTCAAACAGGGGACCCAAGAGTGTATGTTCCTCCACTGTTATTTCAACCTTTTCCCCCTATTTTAAGAAAGACGCTATGCCATTGCTTTCATTTTAAAAATACCATTTGGTATTCAGTAGATGCCCCTAATCAGCCAAAAAGTTGGACCCTTTCATTTCTTTTGATATTCACGGCCATTGCCATAGTGCTGGACTAGCGTGAGTAGTACACGCTGCCTGTCGAGTGTCTTCACACCAACAGCCTTGTTGGGGTGATTTGCAGGTTGTAAAGGGCAAGCCTCATGCAGGAAATAATGTGTCATGCCCAACCGTTTAGTGTCTTGTGAGGCGTACCTCATGTGACCAAATGAAAGTCTTCTAGGTACTCTGCCTCCAAGCCCAGGTGATGTAAATGAGGAAACAGACAAGCCTGTGCTGAGCCCTTTCCAACCCATAATTTATAAAACATGTTGATGACAGTCGCAGGGGAGCGAGCAAGGCCATTTCTCTTTTAGAAAATTCCTCCCTTTTAGAGGTCTCGCTCGTTGCTAAAGAGCGACCTTAAAAAAACACCTCTGTGCTTGAGTTCAGGGTTTGTTTATCGGAGTTGTATAAAAGGCCCATGTCCTTTGAAAACACTCTTCAATACAATTTTTGATTGGGTTTTAGATTGTGACGTGTATGACCGCAGATGCTTATTCCAATGACCTAGATGTCTAGTTGCCCAGGGTCAATGGTCTCCGGGCAACCTCCATCCTTTTTTTGTAAAGTCGTGCCCCTTAACAGCTTGTCACAAGCGTTGAACCGTGAACGTCTTTATGGTTAATCCCACTTGGTGCTCAGTTTAGACGTGTGCAAGGGTTTTTGTGAGAGCCTGAGGGGGAAGACGACATATTCCAGTTTAACAATTCCACTTGCTTTGAATCGAGACATCATTGTTTTTGCAATGCAACTTTTTTGTTTTGATGTGACGTGGTGAATTGTGTGTTGATCTGCTGTGTTTCCTCTCTCAGACATCCAACAGTTAGAAGCTCATCTTAAGAGCAGGAAACAGAGAGAGCAGGAGGTACGAGACCCAGTGATTGGCCAGCTCCAGCAAATGATTGAGAATATCCAGAGCAACAATGACCAGCTGGCCAATAACGTCACAGCCAGTGTCCGGACAGAGGTCCAGCACCAACTCCAGATGATGGTAGCAAAGTAGGTATCACCACCGCAAACATGAATAGCACCATCAGTGGTCAGTCTTCCATGTTGTTGGATGTTTTTATGTCCGTGGACATAAAGGGTTTCTTTAAAAAAAAAAAAAATGGTTAGGACTCAATACGTACAGTTAGTATTCCATGACATAACGGCCCTGATTTCTATAATATAAATTTGGATTTTGAGAATACCAGTGTTTGGATTATTATATTTATTGAAATGGGAAAATGTATCTTGATATAAAACAAGGAGATATGTAATATACCAGGTTAAGCAACTGGCTACTTTCCCCTGGTAGTACCTAGGCAGGTCTGTAAAATATGCTACTACAGAAGTCAATAAGAGTACAAACGCAATCTTCCCTACACCTAGACCGATCCCCCCCCCCCCCCCGCTGCCCCAACCCACTTTTTTTTTGCAATGCGGGCCGTTCATTATTGTTATTGTTATTTGTGCATTAGTGTTTGGAGAAACTAAATACACCCTTCATAGGATCAGGTGTTATTGAACTGAAGCCTTAGACTTGCATAAAGGCACCGCCTGGTAATGTGGAGCCCATTGGAGAATCAGCCCCTTGCCGTGGACTACAGTCCTTACCAACACTGCTGGCCAGCTGCAGCTCTATTGCACCGCTGTGTAATTGGTTGAGGTGCGGAAACATGCAGCGCTTAACCCTTGGGGTAATGGCATCAATTTGATCCAGTCCCTTGATCCCATTACAATTATTTTCCATGGCCTCTGAGGTGGTATAGATTTGTTAGGAAGTGGACCACAGATCGAGTATTGCACAAACTAGCTTTCTACTAAAAGTTGAACATCTTAAAGACAAAGACGACACCTCATTACGGCAAAGTGAAATTAATTCAAGTGGGCTGAAATTGCTTCCATTAAATGCGGTGCTCGCCCTCTGACATGCCCCTCTGCCAGCCCCTGGGGCTTCTCCTTCTGCCTGCTCACATGCGACCCCCCCCTCCCAGTCTGCAGGAGTCCCTGCTGACCCAGGTGCAGCGGATCGTTAAAGGGGAGGTGAGCCAGGCCATGAAGGAGCAGCAGGCGGTGGTCACCTCCAGCATCATGCAGGCCATGCGGTCCGCGGCCAGCACGCCCGTCCCCACGGCGCACCTGGACTACCAGACGCAGCAGGGCAACATACTGCAGCTCCTGCAGCAGGGCCAGCTCAACCAGGCCTTCCAGCAGGTAGCCCCAAAAACAACATTGATATACATTGATACCCCCGTGAAACATGATGACCGTACATACATGGATGCGTGCATACATACGTTTTAACATCTCTGGGTGTTTCCCTAAATAAGGCAGATAAGTCACTTTGTTCCGGGTGACCCTGGTCTTGGCATGGCTCTTTTGCTCATCGATCTAGAATGTCAACTTGCTGTTTGTCTGGCTCATGTTCTATATGTTGCCTGAAGCCATCTTTGTCGTCCTCCACACCTCCCCTTGTTCTGGCATTGACCCAAAAAGTGTGGTGGTATTAACGGTGTCATCTCTCGCCACAGGCTCTGTCGGCGACGGATCTGAACCTGGTGCTCTACGTGTGCGAGACCATAGACTCCCAGCAGGTGTTTGGACAGCACCCCTGTCCCCTCAGCCAGCCTGTGCTGCTTTCGCTGATCCAACAGCTCTCCTCTAACTTAACAACACGCTCCGAGCTCAAGATCAGGTGGGTGGAATATTTATGTTCTTTTACCATCCCTATTGTTGTCCAAAGCCATCCTCGACCCATACATGTGTCCATGCCGCTAAAGGTCAGGCTTCAGAGCGTAAAGAGAGGGAGCCGCAAAGAGCAGATAACTTACAAGTATTTTGATAAGCAATACATTTATTGATAATTTCTTTGATTAATCGACCACAAAAAAATTAACGGTTTCATTTTATTCCAAATTAACAATAGTATCACAAATAACATTCAACAGACCTGCATCTATGATGAACTACATGTGCGGAAGATACATGCTAATGGACCAGTTCTGTATAAGTAATAAGTGAATAATACATACAACACAAAGGAAGGAATCGGACTATGAATCGGACAATGGTGGTAGATAGGGTTGCCGCGGTATACGGTATTACCGGTGTTACCGGTGTTGAGGCCAACACCGTTTACTCGGTGTTGCACACCGGCAACACCGATTTTATTTTATTTATTTTTTTCAGTAAAAAAAAACAAATAATTATAATTAAGAAAATTTAAATGTGTAGAATAGGCCACAGTTCTGCTCTGTGCGGGAGAATTGTCGCGCCGAGAATTGACGTGCTTCCTTACAAGACCGGTAACCATAGCAACGCCGGTAAACAAACCCCGCGAAGCCCAATCCCTACGTGAGCTCCCCGCGCTACGGCCATCCGGAGGCGCACAGAGCTTTTGGCCGTCATATTATGATGTATAAAATTATATTATACTATTATATATAGAACTTATAAGACGCCGAGAATTGGCGCGCTGCCAGCCGCTGTCACCGAGTGTGAGAGGAGAGTTGACTGAGAAGATGGCGGTTGACCTCTAGTTTCAAAGTTAATACCGTTTATACTGGTAATACCGGTGTTGACACAAGCGTATTACTCGGTTTGAAAATGTCCACACCGCGTCAACCCTAGTGGTAGAATGTTTCTGCAGAAACACTCTCGGAGACCCGGCCTAGCATATCTATTCTGGCACTTAAAGTATGCTTGCTTCGTTCTGTTTGTTTTCACACATCAACATTAAAGAGCAGACCAACAATGGGTAAACATACGTGTATGTTCTGCAAAGCGTTCCCTCATTGGGTCAAACATTTCAAAGTTTTGTGGCAGTTTAAAAGCGGCTATACAAAACACAGGACAAGATGCTTCTATTCTAATAAAACTTCTGTGTAACAGTGCTCCGAAAACACATTAACTTCAGCAGCTATGCAGTGGGGCGTTGAGGTTGTCGGCAGTCTCTGGCATGTATGATGCGCTGCAGAGAGACACATGGACGAATATGCAAGTTGTTTCTGTCCATGGAGAATGAAAAGGAAACCTCAACTGTTCTGGCTGAATTGCTACAGATTAATCCTAAAAACACATCAATTAGCACTTAAAATAGTTATATTTAAATCAATCCTGAGCGGGTGGATACCCAAACCTCCTGGAGGAGTGTGGCGGCGTGCCCCCCCAGGCTCTCCCCTTCCACCCCTCCCCTGTTGCCTTGTGATTCACTTTCTCCCTTTGCAAGGAGCATCTCCCAGAGTATGGAAGGACTTCATTCGTCACTTGGCTGCTGAGCTGCTCAGCTGCCTGCTCTCTGTTCTCCTCCTCACTGCTGGAGGAGCTTGGTCTCAGAGGCTGCTGCTGCTCCTCAGTCTTCCTGCTTTGCACTCTGATTTGCAAATTCAGGACGTCGGGCCAGGTGTTAGAAATGCAAGTCTCTTAACCTTGGGTCCAGAGGAGATGATCCCTGTGTTTAGTGCCGTCTGATAGAAGGAGTTCTCCCTCTTGCATCGTTGTTGCAGCTGCTCCGTAGCAGTGATGAAGTAAGCCAAAACCAGGGCTGAGTCAAAGGCAGCAATCCGGCTTGACTTTATTGTCCCGTTCACAAGTTGAGGTGCTGGAGAGATAATGTAGCCCCACTCATGAAGCCAGTGGCACATTCAGAAGTCTTACAGGATCTGGAAAACTCCTCCAGCAAGCTCCACTGTTTCCAAATCTAGGCCCCTTTTCCCTCTTGTCTTACTGACCGAGGCGAAAGACAACGATGCTGCTCCAGGTCATCGTCGCTTGGTTGTGCAGCTTAACTATAGAGTGTTCCACCTGGTGCTTAGGTCCTGAACAAGCATGTGCACAGGTATGCATTGATAGTCACTTCTCTTTTGAGTTTGTTGCAGGCTAGCTCACTTTTTGAAACGGTTTCACCAAGAAATCTTGTAGACCAAATAGCTTTTTTAAGGCTTAGTTGCTTCAGTGCAGGTATGGCCAGTGCTTAGCACAGATGAACAGCTATGCTTCTGTGTACCGTAGCCATAACATCATCATTGTCATGCACAATGGCGATAATTTTTCAAGGAGGAATTTCATACGTTGCTGCTAGCTCCTCCAACCACTCTGCAATGTCTGTCCTGCAGTGCCATGGGGGTATGGTGGTATGTCCCAATCATCTTTATGTAATAATGCAATGCCAAAGTGGTCTTCAGTGGATGCACTTCTTTTCATATTTCCTCTATCTGCTCACGAATCATTAAATTGCCCTGATTGTAATAAGTGGTTTACTCCAACGGGTGTCAATTAGTTCTTAGAGTGACGTAGCAAGCTCTGCAACACTGCATGCAATAACTCGGACCCAACAAATAGATAATTGTGGTTGGAAAATGTTTTAATACAATTTCCTCAATCTGTTGTGGCAGCCCTTCATTATACAAGATCCACTAAAACACCTTTTGCCCTTTAGGGAATATGAATTATTAGTATAGTTATGTAGATTCTGAAATCAACCTTTACTTCCACATCCCTATTCTGACTGATTCTCTCGCTGCCACCATCCTAATAGTCTTCTCACAGAGCTGATCTTAAACATTACCTTTGCTCTAGCTGCTAACTGTTAACCCTGCCCACCCTGCCGGAGCCCCCAGCGGGTGGCTACTTGGTGAGCTTTGTGACTCTGCCAAAGCAATGACACTATCTCACTTTCTAATGTCAAATTGTCACTGGCCACTCTATTGATTATAAATCAACCTTTGATCTGTCTCAATGATTTGATCCCTTATAAGTCCTGGCCACCCACTCACCTTTCAGCATTTGCCTGATCTAAATCCATGTCTATAACTCGTTATCCATCTCTCTTCTGCTATGTCTCCAGTCTTTCCCTGCATCTCTGCAGCCCTTGTCTTTAGTCTTATTAGTCTTCTAATTTGGTTTGGACAGTCGGCACACCTCTTTCCAGGTCTGCCTTAGGCCGGGGAGATCACCTGTCTGGGTTTGTACTGCATCTGCATACCACATCTAAGTTTGGCCCTCGGGTGCCACTCTGCACCATCTGGAGAAAAAATATGAACTCTCAGCTGCTGCCGACTCATAAACCGCAGTATGAATGACTACTAAACCAGAACCAACGGCAGTTGTTGACCAAAAATGAAGATGGAGGGCTTTACGTGCAGGGATTTGCACTGCCATCCATCATTGTTGGCTGCAGATCTTTGTATATGATTTTTGAAGAACATGAAACCCGATCATAGTTCATTTGGAGATATGTATAATCTTTTTCAAAATACCAAGCACTAAGGAAGCCCTTTAACGGGTTTTGACGGAACAGTTTACAAAGCTTGGCTTTGACGACAAGGTTTTGACCAGACCACTGGGGAATGAGCTCAATCAATCAACCATGTGTTCTAGAGACGGACCACAGCTAGCTCAGAAGTCCAATAAGCCAATAACTTCCTATTTGAGTCGGTCGTTGGCATGTCGCCCACCACCTTGAACAGGCTGATCTGAAACTCGTTTTTTCCTCCCTGCAACTAAAAGGCCCATTGAGACACGGCTCTCATCCACAGGGACAAACTTCAACTTCGCCGCTAGCCGGGGGAGTTGGTATTCCCACTCGGCCTTGAGTAGGAGAGAACGCTGTTCTGAAGGGGTTTTGTTGTGGAGCCTTTAATGTGCAGGATGTGAACCCCTGTTCTAAAGGGTATAGGTTCTGGCGCCTATGCTGTGAACCCCTGTTCTAAAGGGTATAGGCTTCTGGCGCCTATGCTGTGAACCCCTGTTCTAAAGGGTATAGGTTCTGGCGCCTATGCTGTGAACCCCTGTTCTAAAGGGTATAGGTTCTGGATTCTATGCTGTGAACCCCTGTTCTAAAGGGTATGGGTTCTGGAACCTATGCTGTGCAGGATGGGAACCCAAAGGTGTGGAGTGGTTCCCCCCTGTCTGTACCAGTGCTGCCTTCACCTAAGGAGTTTAAAGCAGCAGAGCTCATTGGTCGTCATTTCTGCCATCCATCAGGATCTGCACACTTCAGCTTTATGGGAGGGCAGGGAGATGGGATTTGAGTGAGGTCAAGCTGAATCGCACACTGTTTGAAACAAACAAAGCACAAGCGGACCGAACGTCCTCCACAAAAGAGCTGTAAACCAAAGTCTTATGTTCACTTATTTGGACCAAACCAATTCCTTGACTAATATTGGAACGGCCCCGGGCGGCTGCGTCGAGCTGCGGCAGACAGTCAAGGTGTTTTGCCAGACGGAATAACTGTATGGCGCTTTCTCTTTTTTAAATTCTCGTTTACTTGGATTATCCAGAGTACTCAAGGATCTCTCAGGTTTTGTTTCCTATAGTGGCTTTCACATAGATCATAAACATAATACACAATATGTATGCAGCTCTTGGATGAAAATGTATACAACTCTGTGGTTTTACATCCCGCTGCATGGGTCGTAGATGGACAGTTTTCAGTAGTGCTGTGCTGAACCACCAGATAATGTATACAACAAGAAGATATACTAGTTGGGCTGACTAGTCTGCCTCTGTACTTACTGTATATTAGGGCTGTCACTTTTTATTCGAAGTTCGAATATTCGTTCGAAGGTGGGGTGAAAAGTTCGAATTCGAAGTGTAATTCTCCATTCGAACTGTAAAAATGCGCTATAAAGAAGAGAGCGGCGAGTGGCTTTTCCTCAATAAAGCGGCCCTCCTGGATCCCTGCTTCTACCGGTTAGTCCACCATTCCCCTGCACAGAAACATCTCGTGACTGAAAGCCTCTCACACGAGCTCATTAAAAACGGAGACCGACACTGATCGCACACGACAGGGAGAAAAGTCCGCTGCTGCGCTGGGCGCGATGGGCAGCCTGTTTGGGGACTTATACAGCACGGCTGACGGAAGCAGCTGCAGCGGTAACGGAGAGCTGCGAGACTACTTGTAATTTTCTTTCCGTAAGGAATAAAAAGAGCAGCATGCCGTGTTGGAGGTCGGCCTCACAGATTGTTCGTTTAGGCTGTGTGTGCCATGGACGACATGCGCTCCGCATATCGCGCTCCGAGCAGTTATTGTTAATGCGTAAAAGACAGCCGCACTTGTGTGTCGGAGCTTCCTCTTGTTGTGTTTACAAATGTGTTATCAAAGATGTGTTTTTATCCTGCTGTTATGAATTCAGTAGGTATACGTGATTTCCACAAGAAATAAAAAGAAACACGACAACAGTCGTGTTTTTTTTATTTTTTTTAACAGTTCTATGGGGGGGGGGGGGGGGTCGAATGTATTCGAATTAATTATGGACATTCGAAATTCGTTCGAATTTCATTTTTGGAAAAAGTGACAGCCCTACTGTATATGTACTCTGCACTGTATATGTACTCTGCCCCTAATGTGTATGTACTCTGCCTCTGTACTGGACTCTGCCTCTGTACTGTACTCTGCCTCTGTACTGTACTCTGCCTCTGTACTGGACTCTGCCTCTGTACTGGACTCTGCCTCTGTAGTGTACTCTGCCTCTGTAGTGTACTCTGCCTCTGTACTGGACTCTGCCTCTGTACTGGACTCTGCCTCTGTACTGGACTCTGCCTCTGTACTGGACTCTGCCTCTGTACTGTAGGGGTGCAACGGATCATCATTGATCCGTGATCCGTTCGGATCATCTATTTCGGTTCGGCACACGCATGATCCGTGGATTGATTTATGAAAAAAAAATGTGCGCATGTTCAGTCCACACACAGCCGTAACCATTCCTGCTAGTTCCAGGGACAGAGCTACTTAACACGCTCTGGGTAAAAGTCTGCAACAGTTCCCTTTTCAATAAGCAAACAGTCCTATGGCTCGTTGTGATTTATTGTCCTCAGCGTACAACATGAAGAACAGTGGGCATGGAAAATAAAATTAGGCTAGACTTCGGTGACTACTGTAACGATAACTGCTGCCTCCAGTGCTACGTCTGTTTCCATACTCGCGCTGCCACACAAACCTGTCGCCTAGGTTACCACACAGACGTAACACGTAGCTGACATAGCTATTGCCAACATAAAGAAAAACACATCGAGCATGGCCACGCATTTACAGCGACATCACCCCGGTGTTTCACTGACAGGAGTGAAACCGAAAGCGGCTCAACAACCGCTCATCACCGCGGCATTTAAGCAGCCCCTTCTTCCACAATCAGACCGGGCTAAAGCAATCACAAACGCTATTTTTTTTTTTTTTTTTTGCTGATCCGAAAAATGATCCGATCCGTGACTCTTGATCCGAGGAACGATCCGAACCGTGAGTTTTTTGATCCGTTGCACCCCTACTGTACTGTATATGTACTCTGCCTCTGTACTGTATATGTACTCTGCCTCTAATGTGTATGTACTCTGCCTCTGTACTGGACTCTGCCTCTGTACTGGGCTCTGCCTCTGTACTGGGCTCTGCCTCTGTACTGGACTCTGCCTCTGTATACGTTTCCTCATTAATCATGGCCTGCTTGCTCTCTGCCCCCAGCTACCTGGAGGATGCGGTAATGAACCTGGACCGCGGGGACCCTCTGACCAGGGACCACATGTCGGCTGTGTTGGCCCAGGTCCTACCCAAGCTGTACGCCTTCCTGCAGCACGACCCCCACAGCCCGCACAGCAAGAGGGCGCGGCGCCTCCAGATGATGCTGCAGGGCCTGGTCAACCACTAGCGTCCCGGATCAGGGGGGAGCCTCGGGGGCAGGGGGGGCGGCGGCGGCGGCGGCGGCGGCGATCAGACGGCTCTGTTTCCTCTGCTGTCTCTGTTGACACTAAGGAAGAAGAAGACTGGGATCTTTCAAATTTTCGGGGCGCGTTCATGGCCCTTGCCCACCAGTTTTCCCGCCCGTTGAGCCAGGTTAGCACTGGAAGGATGTGTTGGAGGAAGTCGTTCCTTCTGTCGCTCTAATTCGTCCCTCTCTCCACAAGCCAGTCCACACCCACAGAACTATCCCCAGTTACTTTAACTTTTAATGTTCCTCTTTTCTGTATAATCAAGCAGATTGTGACAGGGAAAGATTTATTTCTGCTGATTTCTGTTCTCACGGTATCAAAGGGGTTTGTTGTTTATCGTCCCTGCATGTTACTTCCACTTAGTATCTGCAAGACACTTTGATATGCATCCTTTACTACCCGTTTCTGCTTGAAAAACCAGACTGATAAAAAAAAAAAAAAAAAACTCCACACTCCCCGTGTTCGGAAAGACGTGTCTAAAATACTTTAAAGGTTGTTGGCGTGGATTGAACAAAACCCTGAACTACAGCCTACTTTTTTATCAAAGGTAGCCTCCCTTGTTTCTATAAAGTTAGGGCCTTAAGCTCTTTGGGTCGATGAGAAGTTTTTGGTGGGTACCCCTCTGGTGGCACAGTTTGTCCATGCTCCTTCCCATGTCATGGATGTGTATGGTAGAACGCCGATATAACGATATAATTATCCTCAGTTTTGTCCATACAGTTGTTTATCAACAGTCGATCAACAAATGTGTCACACCTTAGATCACTTTTTTTTTTATATAGAGAAAACGATCCTGACTGCTGTGTGGAATCGTCTTATTGGTCGGTGCGCTTACATTTTCCAGCAGCAGCTTGAGATCAGTCATTTGGTAATTCATATTTGAAAGTAAGAAAACGGCTGTTGGCAACAGATAAGATCGCAACACCAGGATAAAAAAAAATTCATTTTGATGTTGGTTTTATTAATTGCCACATGCTCTTTAACAGCTTTTCGAAGCCAGATGTTTATTTTTTTATTTGTGAAAGGGGTCCTCATTTCCATATTTTTTTCCCTGGTAATTTAAATGACTCCCTTCAGCTAGTCTTTAATTGGAAAGGCATCACACTGTGATTGGTGATATGCTCTTAGGGACATCATTGAAAATTACTTGCAACTTCTGTTGGAGTTATGAAAGTAATACATTTTCAAAAGGGCTGGCGTCCAAATGTACAGAATACCCATTTGGAGATTCCCCTCGTTACCCGTCTACTTTGTCTCATTTTGAACGCCTTTTTATATATCTGTAGTCTGAACACCTGTATGCTTGCATATAGAAAATGTCCTAGTCATTATTGCTTGGAAGATGCTTGCCATATTACTTTTCGATCCTTGTTTTCTTTTGGTTTTACCCAGCAATGTTCATAGACCCGTACGTACAGATCCTTCATCTGGGCTCTAGAGGGCAGCACTTGGCCTGAAGACACTTCCATTCTGCAGGCCATGGGTCTTCAGCATCCATCAAGCATTTAGAACTCCTTTTTTGTGGTGTCGACAGTTCTCGAGAAATGACATGTAGCCTGGATACACCTATCATCGTTGCTGGGTCGTTAGTATGGTTTGCAGATTGTAAAGTACTCAACAGATGCATTACATGGGCGCTCTGTTGTTTGGAAAGCTTGGTTGAGTTTGTCAAGTGCCTTACTGTACTACTCGAGATGGTCTGAGCGGGTACACATTTGGACTTTTTCAGACCCAGATAGCGCGGCAGTGGATGAGACGTTGGTAGGATCGTTACCTTGTTGTTGCGTCAGATGGTGGGGAAAGAACAGCCTCTGAGGGCATGAAGTGGGGAACGTATGCATGCATGTATGTATGTCTCCTGGGAGCCGCACTGGCAATTGCACCATATTTGCTAACTTTTCAATTTCAATGTTTCTAGAAAGATTGTCTATTTCAGATTGGCTCAAAGTTCGGATTAGTTTACCTCTGTATATATATTTGAGTTTTGGAGAGATTCTACTGTCTTGGTTGAAGGCCTATACCGTTGTGGCCTGTTTTCAAACAGATTATGGTATGTCTGCCTGTGTGTTCAACCCTTTGGTCCCTGACTCCCTGGTACGCCATGAGTCCTGTCGTTGTTAGCTGAGGATTGGTGTTGCTTTACCTCCCCAATGAGCGGCATGTTGTGCCCAGGTGTTCCAGCAGGCGTTCTATATCTGTGGAGTGAAGGTGGTTTAATGACCCTGGCCCCTGCGTGGGGGAGCCTCATGCTGCATCTCCTCCCGTAAAATCCATCATTTGTTTTATTTTCTTACAAAGGTTGTGATTTGGAAGGACATAATAAAGGTGTCCATGGTCAAGCAGTCCTCTAACGATCCATCTTTTATTGTACCAAATTAGAAAATATTTCATGGTCTGTTATGTCCTCGAGCCAGTGTCTCCAGGTTTCCATCTGCCCTCTGTGTTCGAGGAGAGGAGGAGTGCAGGTATAGCTCAGTTTATACATACACGGTTTGAGTTCTGTATTCTCTGCTACTGGACTACAGAAAACAACTGAAAATCATTCGTTTTCAGATGAAGAAACCAGAGTTTCAGCTAGAAAGCTTTGCACATAACGCTACACTATATTTTCCTCGATTAGTTTGATGATAAAGAAATTGTTAAATATCCGTTTTTTTTTCGGTGTATGACAGACTTGTTTATTCCCCAAATGCTTGGTGGATTATGTTGTAAATTTTAGTTACTTTTACCCTATACGTTTTTTGAAATAATAAAAACATGTTCAATTTCTTCGTTGTCCCTCTATTGCAGGGGTGGGGAACCTTTTTCACATCAAGGGCCATTTCAATTTTTCCAAAGTCCTCAGAGGGCCGTACCATTATGAACACATAACTAAAGATGAAAAAAAAGACAAAAAAAGTCTATAACTGCTGTGTTACTAAGCCTCATGTTTGCTGCATTTCTAGACGCACCTAATGTGATGGCTGGAACTGTTTTTCTCTAGCAAGGCGTTTGATGTCAGCTGGCAGTGATGATGAAGCTACTCCAGGGATGGGCAACTTTCATGATAAAGAGGGCCACATTTTTTATCATAACCATCGGAGGGCCACATGACTGCACACTTCAACTATACGTGAGCTGAGAGAAGCTACATAATTTTGAATTTGGTAGATGATTTCCTGTGTTCTGGTGCATTTTGGCGATGGCCACTACCTAAAAAATCGTCCAGAATCATAACCTATGTACGGTATGTTAATTGAACCAACATACATTAATTTCATGTTTTCCATGCTCAAACAGCCACATGAATGGTCAGTATTTTTATCAGTGCAAAGGGCTCACATACATCATCATTCAATGAAGTCAAAAAACTGAAAAACCGTGGCCCAACATTAAGTGCAACAACTCAATGAACTCAAACCCAACAAGCAGTTGTAGTAGTTGTAGTGGCGACTTAAGTGGATATCTTTAGTGACTGATATCGCTTCTAAGCAAACTAGACGCATGGGTTTGCCTTTGAATTCTATGAATTCTTCTCATCTTTCTTGAACGAGTTTTCTGTAACTCGATCAATTATTATTATTATTATTATAATTTTTTTTTTTTTTTTTTTTTTTTTTTTTTTTTTTTTTTATGTGCAGGCTGAGTGGGCATGCGGGCCGCGGGCCACATGCCCGCGGGCTGCGGGCCGCATGCGGCCCGCGGGCCGCCAGTTCCCCATCCCTGCTCTATTGTATCATGATCTTAAATGACAGCGATTGGTTTCCCGCCCTATGTGATGGGGGGGGGGGGGGGGGGGGGGGGGGGGGTTGTAAAGCACATGATGTCTTTTCCTAGTTAATTGGAGTTTGGCAGCTCAAGACCGTCCTACTCAGCAGCACCGCTGCCTCCTCCCTCTAGCAGAGCAGCACGCTTCCACATCCAGGCACACTACAGTGAATTGCTGTTCTCGACTCATTGATAACGAACCACCGAATCGGATTATCTACTATCGTCAAGCGGAACGACGATACGTCTATATTCCCCGTAGCCCGAATACGCGCTATTGACCACAGGAGGAACCGGGGCTCATTTTCCCTGCCAAGCATTTCTTCCAGAATGTCATCATTAACGAATTCGGCTTGCCTATTCATCCTGCCTGTTGCCCTGTGTCTGAGTAAGTATAAGCCTACTTCTAGTACAAGCCGACTCCGAGAAAACTTTAGTGTACAATGTTTAACTTGTAGGTCCTCTGCTGAAAAACTTAAATAGCAGCAACCAAGTTGTGCTGTTCCACCCTGCCTGCTGACTTGTACACGGAGGCTGAGGTTGACTGAATCGCACGGTGATGGCTTTCCGTTTGTGAGCATTTAGTCACACCTATAGCGCGATACCATCTCCCGTACAGCCAAAGCCTACCAAGATCATGGTTTGATGCGGAACAGGTATACCGGGACGCTACTGCAGTATTTAGGCTACTCCAAGGTTCACCAGGTGAACCTCCATCTCACTTATAGTTTCCTCAATTTAATGCTACTGTTGGATCACAGCTACCGGACGAGCTGGCGTTCTGACCTCCTTGCGATACGATCATGTCGGTGAGATAAAGTGGAGACAAAAGTGCATATTTAATTCCTTTCATCATTTACAAGTAGGCCTATATATCTTAAGATTCCGGGTTCAACGCAACGGCAATCGCATAAGACTCTGAGATAAGTCCTAAATGGTAATTACACACCAGGGCATGGTTGTAGCCTACATTTTTTTCGCGTTTTTCAACCATCACAGCCGCCCTTCTCTTTCCTCTGCACACTGTGGTGCTGACGCTGAGCTGGAACCACGCTGTGTCCCCTTGGGGATGCGCGCAGGGGCGGGAACATGCCGATGGAAATAAATCATAAATGAATTGCATCAGTCCCCACACGTCAGCGTCCCACGAGACTCAAGTCCGGTATCCGAACCTGCACGCTCGGACGCCAGGGCAACAGTGCCATGGCTACAGTCTCTATCTTCTCTCCTCTATTCACTCTCTCGCCTCGGTCTTTCTCTCCTCTTTCTTGCTCTTTCCATTCCTAAGGCCGGGCAGGAAGGGGGGAGACATTTGATCTCTAATTGTACTCCTCTGGAGCGGTTCCTAAACTAGTCTTCCAGTCTTCCTTCTCTCTGCAAGTTCTGCTTCAGCAAGTGCAGTGTAGTGTAGACAAAGCACAGCTATGGAAAGTAGGAGATTCCTCATTAAATTTCGGTCACCACACTTGTTGAAAATCGCCTCAGCAATTTTGTGAGCTGCTTCTTCTACCCCCTTTTTTTCTCTCTCTTGCTCTCTTTCTCCCCCCCCCCCCCCCCCCCCCATCCCCCACCCAGTGGCTCTTCATTACAGACGAAGAAAGCACGGCTCTACGTTATGGAACTCCCATCATGCTCATAGAGATAACCAAGTGTAGTCACACACACACACACACACACACACGCAAAAACTCATCACCATGGCTATCTTTAGCTCTTCCCGGCAAAACACCTGCCATGACAGATGTGTTCAAAATATCACATCGGCAGCCCGCCATATGTAAGATGTTTTTATCTCTACATCACTTCGCTGGGCTGGTCCCACTGTCTCCCCCATATCCTGTCCCACTGTCTCCCCCATATCCTGTCCCACTGTCTCCCCCACATCCTGTCTCACTGTCCCTACCACATCCTGTCTCACTGTCCCTACCACATCCTGTCCCACCGTCCTCCACCACATCCTGTCTCACTGTCCCTACCACATCCTGTCTCACTGTCCCTACCACATCCTGTCTCACTGTCCCTACCACATCCTGTCTCACTGTCCCTACCACATCCTGTCCCACTGTCCTCCACCACATCCTGTCTCACTGTCCCTACCACATCCTGTCTCACTGTCCCTACCACATCCTGTCTCACTGTCCCTACCACATCCTGTCTCACTGTCCCCCACATCCTGTCTCACT
This sequence comes from Gadus chalcogrammus, assembly GCF_026213295.1. Lineage (NCBI taxonomy): Eukaryota > Metazoa > Chordata > Actinopteri > Gadiformes > Gadidae > Gadus > Gadus chalcogrammus. The sequence continues at coordinate 15,381,576 of NC_079420.1, forward strand.
GTGCTCCAACACATCCTGTCTCACTCTCCCCCCCCCATTATGTCCGCTCTCTCTCTCTCTCTCTCTCTCTCTCTCTCTCTCTCTCTCTCTCTCTCTCTCTCTCTCTCTCTCTCTCTCTCTCTCTCTCTCTCTCTGTTCTTCTATTTTCTCATGTCGTCTCCCCTCCTCTTCACTTAATGTTTCTCCTCTCTACTGCAACCTCCCCTCTCCTCAACTCTTTATCATGTAGCATTAAGGTTTTCATGTTGCGTTGAGTTTATCATGTAGCACTATGTTGGACATGTAGCATTGTGTTTTCCTTCAGGTGTTTTTCTTTGTCTTTTTCTTGTCCCTTTGTGTTTGATTGCAGCTTTTTGTTTATGATGTAGCATTATGTTTGTCTTGTAGTGTTGTGTTTGTCTTGTAGCATTGTGTTTATCATGTGACATTGTGTTAGTCTTGTAGTGTTGTTCCTATCACACAGAGTTGTGTTTGTAATGTGTGTTCCTGAGATGCTGGAATTATTATGCTGGAAAAAAATAAAAGGTATAGAGTAATATGTGTATGTGTGTGTGTATATATGCATATGTGTTTTTGTGTTTATGTCTATGTATTCATATTCTGTATCCCCAGACTCCGCCATAAATATTTATACATACACACACACACAAGGACACACACAAACCCCCCCACACACACAAATAGATTACAGGTCGGTACTGAAGGTCAGTTCAGATAACGAATTGTTTAGCTGCCTGTTTAAACCTATATCCTTTCTATTTCTGCTTAGCAGACTCATATTATGAAAGGCAGTCACATGCATTTCACTCTATTAAAGGGAGTGGCCAAAGAGAAGGATAGAAGAGAACATTGATAAACCAGGAGATAAAAAGAAAATTTGTGGCTGGTTCATAGTGACATAAAGTGTATGTGTAAAATGCATTACTTGATATTCATTGTAAGAGCTTTAGATCACAGGCCAGAGGTTAACCAAGATAGAGCAGGCCAGAGGTTACCCAAGCTAGAAATCTACAAAGTGTGCCTGGTATGAAGTTTGATCAACAAATGTCAACACATGCCCAAGAGTCGGGGTGTAACGATACATGTATTCGTATTGAACCGAATCGGTACGGACGTCGCCGTTCGGTGCATGGATTTACACGGAGTATACAGGGTTTACAATTAAATAAAACTGGCGTGCGGATTAATTAATGTAATGCGGAATTAATGTTAGATACGGAAGTTCTTCAGGGACAACTACACTGCAGCTACACTTTGACTACATGAACCGCGACATGTAGGAGAAAGGGATTGTTGCTCGGGATTGTCTCCCGCCGGAGCCCGCCGCTGCCCGCTTTCGAGGCACCACCGCCTCGGCAGCGGGCAGCGGGCTCCGGCGGGAGACAATCGCGGTCAACAATCGCTGGCAACAATCCCTTTGTCCTCCATGTCGCGGTTCAGTCTACTTCAGATTGTTTTGGAAGTGGAAGAACCAGAGACGTCGGAGAACCCGACGCAGGGGATTGAGATTCATAATATTGCCTGGAAGCACACACAGCTTTTGGCCGTGAGAATATATATATATTATGATATAGATTTCCATGTATAATATGATATTATTTAGATATGGAGCTCCAGCGCTCTTGCTGGAGCACCCGGAGTGTTCTAGAATATTTACAGAACACGGCCAAAGGCTGTGTGGCCTCGCCATTGCATACAGCCATAAACACAAGCGCATGGTACCGTGCCCGCAAGCTGCTCAGGGCCGCACCCCCACCCTCCACCTTGACCCGCCTCTAGAAACGGCAAGGAAAGCTCATTGTGGGACTGGCTCGTAGTGGCTGTAATTCTGTGTACTTTGCACATTCATAAATAAGACATTCTGCATTTTCAGTTTAATAACTGATTGTCTTATTTGTTTACAAGTTACGGGTGGAGTCTGGAGATGATGTGGCCTACTTATTGTTTACTGTTTACATCTTAGATTACACAGTTCAGGCTGTTGCAGCTAGCTCAGGGGAGAGACTGTAGGACACTAGGTGTTACAACCTTGATACATGCACAATAACAATAATTGCCTTCTGCATTTACTTTTCCCTTCATTATACCGAACTCGTACCGAACCGTGATGTCTGAACCGAGGTATGAACCGAACAGTGACTTCAGTGTACCGTTACACCCCCACCCAAGAGTAGGGGAATTTCCCACACAAACAGATATACTACCACCCCGACCACACATGTGCCTCAACCACACCCAGGCTAGCATAGAATGCTGTGATATGTTTACAGAGGCACTATACATAAACATACATGCAAGCAAATAAACGAACACTGTATACACACAAACACCACACACAAATGTAGACTGCCATGACCACACACATACTCACACACACACACACACACACGTACACAAACACACACACACGTAGCATCCATTACTACACACACACATACACTCACACACGTAGCATACATTACTACACACACACATAGCATACATTACCGCACACACACACAAACTATCCATTACCACACGCGTGCAGACACACACACAAGTAGCATCCATTACTTCACAGACACACCCGCGCGGCGGCGCAGGCCGGGCTCCCTGTGAAGGAGACGGAGGAGGAGGTATATTGTGCGGGACGCAGCGGCTGACCCCCCACTTGAGTTAATGAGCATTTATTGACTTGAGCACCTGGCGTCGCTGCTGCAACTTATCACTGTTAGCACCTCTCTGCTCCGGAAAATACACACACACACACACACACACACACACACACACACACACACACACACACACACACACACACACACACACACACACACACAGACACACGCACATCCCACTCAAAGGCATTACACACACACACACACACACACACACACACACACACATCCCACTCAAAGGCATTACACACACACACACACACACACACACACACACACACACACACACACACACACACACACACACAATCAGGCAACACAAAACAGACGCATTAAACCATGCACACACACAAACACAACCCACACACAGGCATTAACTCTCACACACACACACACACACACACACACACACACACACACACACACACACACACACACACACACACACACACACATAACCCACACACAGGCATTAACCAGGGCTTTGTCACATACGGTATGTGACAAAGTTCTGGATTTGTGTGAGTCTCACTCTGCATCCTGTATGGGTATGTGACATAAGACACACACACACACACACACACACACACACACACACACACACACACACACACACACACACACACACACACACACACACACACACACACATGTCATGAAAGCATGGGTAATGGCTCTCTGAACTCTACAGGATACCCACTGAGCACTCCCCCTCTTCCACAGTGTGTAGTAGGGGTGGGAATCTTTTACTATCTCACGATTCGATTCGATTCGATTCCAATTTTTGGGGCTACGATTCGAATCAAAATCGATTTTCGATTCAAAGCGATTTGATTCATAATGATTTCTGCTTCAATCTATAGGTGTGCAAAGTATCCTCATGATCTGCTCCAGTCTGCTTTGCAAGACAGAATGAAAAATGGAGACATTAAAGTGTCTTTTTCACATTTATTAAGTTTTAAACATTTATCCATGCTTAGATGGAATTGTTGCAACTGTTGCATAAAATCAATATCACATATTGCTTAAGTAACAAAAATAAAAGTCTCTATAAAAAAAATAGTGCAGTTAACATGCTGCCTTTTAAATTCTAAGGAAAGTGCCTTTTCCACTGTGTGTGGACCACAACTGCTACTCTGTGTAGCTTCACTGTGCCCTGACCTTGGGGTCTCAGGGGGGCCCGCGTCATGCAGGATGGGTTCAGGCATCAGAAGCCATGATCCCGGGAGGTCTGGAGAAAGAGAGTGAGAGTTTTTCTCTTTAATGGACTGCTCTCCCTTGTCCCTCTGCCGGGATAGACTGAGCACACTGAGGAGCAGGACGTGTCCAAGACCAGATAGGTCGGGCTGGGGTGAGGAGCTGATAGAGCCTGGACCTGTCATGGCTAGGTTCCTCCAGCTTGGAGCATTCTGGGTTCTGGTGTTGAGAAGGGTTCTTGGTGTTTTTTCCTTTCTGAGGAGCTGAGTGAGCTATCAACCCATGGGTCTCTCTCTCTCTCTCTCTCTCTCTCTCTCTCTCTCTCTCTCTCTCTCTCTCTCTCTCTCTCTCTCTCTCTCTCTCTCTCTCTCTCTCTCTCTCTCTCTCGCCCTTGCTCTCGCTCGCTCTCTCTCTCTATAGCTTCGTTGAATAAAAACAATAACCCCCCTGAGGCTACTGACTGCAGTAGTCAGGGCTGCCACGAGCAACGGGAGAGATGTCATCGCCTGTTTTAGGCGGTTGTCCAGCGTTTAGCGAACCTGCCAAATATCTCTCGCTCTCTCGCTTGTTTGTTCACTCACTCACTCTCTCTCTCGCTCTCTCTCTCTCTCTCTCTCTCTCTCTCTCTCTCTCTCTCTCTCTCTCTCTCTCTCTCTCTCTGTCTCATTGTTTTACATAAGGCAGGATAACTAATCTGGGGTTGTTTCAATTCTTTTATGCACCCGTAAATCTTTCATTAGGGCTCTGTCTTTAACAAGCTTTTAGGTTGAATAATGTACCAACTGGTGTCTGTTGTGGCCTCCGTCAACGGTAGCCTGTGCCTGGGTGTGTGTGTGTGTGTGTGTGTGTGTGTGTGTGTGTGTGTGTGTGTGTGTGTGTGTGTGTGTGTGTGTGTGTGTGTGTGTGTGTGTGTGTGTGTCTGTGTCTGTGTCTGTGTCTGTGTGTCTGTGTGGTTGTGGGTGCATGTGTGTGTGTTTGTTAATAGCCTCCTCGGTCAGATCCATTTCCATCGCGGGGAGCAGCCACTTCATTGACCCATCTGGTGCTGGCATGACAGCAGACACACCGAGCCCACAGGGGGAAGTGGGGGGGGGGAGTGGGCGTTCAGAGATGAAGTAGTTTGCTCAAGGGCATGACATCAGCACGCGTGTGCTATAGAGAACCAGCCACCGCTGAGGTTCGGCTGATATGGACGTGCATCTCTCTGACTCACTACTCTGTCCCCTCCCAGCGCAGGCTAAACCTCTAGGGAGGATAGGAGAGGCGAAGGCTGGGGTGTGTGTGTGTGTGTGTGTGTGTGTGTGTGTGTGTGTGTGTGTGTGTGTGTGTGTGTGTGTGTGTGTGTGTGTGTGTGTGTGTGTGTGTGTGTGTGTGTGCGACGACGTTGGGTGCGTCACCTTGTTTTGGATATTGAAAGCATTGTTCTGAAAGTGTTGCTCGTTGCTGTACTGTTGCTCTCTTTCTCTCCTGCTGTGTTTTTTTTTGTACACTGGATCCAGTTCACTGGCTACCTTTAGCAGTGAGATCCACGGTATCCCTCTTAGTTCGGAACAGAGCCAAGTGACAGCTGCACACTTGGAGCAGAGTACACTTAGAGTATAGTGCACTTAGAGTAGAGCGCACTTAGAGTAGAGCAAACTTAGAGAGTAGAGCACACTCAGAGTAAGGCGCACTTAGAGAAGTGTAAACTTTGAGTAGAATCCAGTTAGAGTAGAGTCCAGTTAGAGTCGTGTCCACTTAGAGTTGAGTAGAGTGCACTTAGAGTAGAGTGCACTTAGAGTAGCGTCCACGTAGAGTAGAGTCCACTTAGAGTACAGTAGACTTAGAGTACAGTACACTTAGGTACACTTTGAGTAGAGTACACTTAGAGCAGAGTAGAATTAGAGCAGAGTACAATTATAGTAATGAACACTTTGAGTGTGTGTGTGTGTGTGTGTGTGTGTGTGTGTGTGTGTGTGTGTGTGTGTGTGTGTGTGTGTGTGCGTGTGTGCGTGTGTGTGTGTGTGTGTGTGTGACCGATCGACCTGTACCATGTAATTGCCCATTTTCTAAAACTTGTAATAAAGGATAACTTCAGGACTTCCCAGCCTTGACCGTATTTTGCGATCATTTTGGGATGTGACAACTCTATAAAGCTGTCCAGTATCAAGTGAGAACGCTGCAGCCATAATGTTAGTACACCTTCTGCAGTGTCATCCTTTAGGGCGCCTGTCAATGGACGGCCTCTTAAAGTGCTGGCTTCTATCACTGACTGGATAAGAATGTTATTATTAGTGACGGCGTACATTATCGAAAATATCCCTACAGAGATGTAAAACTCTTTCTGTATGTAAAAAGATGTAAAACTCTTCACTTGAGTCTGTTTGTTATTGGGTCCAACCACGGCTCGCTCTGAAAGCTCTCAAGTCTCGCTCTGAATTCTCATTGTTGTGCTGCAGGATATGTCCCTCTTTTCATTACAACCTCCTTCTCTTTTCTCCTCTCCTTCAACAAAATCCTAAATCCTAACAATAAGCTACACTTTCTGCAGTCCAACACAAGAAGCTCTCCTCTCTCCATCTCTCACTCACATCTCCACGCGTCTCTCCCTGCAACAACTCAACTCTCAGGAGGCTTCTCCTGTAGCAGGCCTTGGTGGGACACAATACCAACTGACCATGATCGTTGCAAAGGCAAAATAAACGTTTTATATAAAGTTACATTTCTCTATAGGGATTCTTTCCATAATGTTAGAATATCCGAGCCAGTGGAAAAATCACTCTTGGATGATATACATTGACGCAGCACAGGGACTAAGGTGGGGTTGTGCTCAACTGGACAAACTCCAAAGATAGTAGTCTGCATTAGTCCCTGAGTCCCAAATCAGACGATAGGGTCCAGGCTGAAAATTCCCAACGTTTTCCTTAAACTCCAGTGTGTGTCATTCTTCACCCTCTCTGCATGAAACCCATCCTCTACATTCAGCCCCCCCCCCCCCCCCCCATCTCCCCCTCATCACCTGCTCTTCACATTAGCCCCCATCTCTTTCAGAGACCATTCTCTCCACACCTCCTCCGTCTCATGTTCAACCGGGCTGGCAGGATGTTACCGCCCGTCGAGACTTCTGTTGTCACATTTACACGATGTTCCAACAAAGGCGACAGAAGCAACTGAGGCGTAAAAGTTATTCTTTGAACAAAAAGAGAAACTTATGCCATGTTACACTGTTTTATATGGTTTATGGTCTCCCTCTAATTCCACACCATGTGAAACCTTCCCAGGTGCTAAGCGCTTACAATTAAGAGTCTTCCAGAAATCATTCTGAATAGCATGTCAATATAAACAATTATATGAATGTGATAATGAATGACAAATCTGCCTTAACAGAAACATATACTTTTACCAAAATAAGTCATGGCTCCAACAACATGCCTTCTCCTCACCACTGATGTCACTTCCTCTCCATCACTTTTCTACCTCCCCCGTCACACTTCGTCCTCTCTTTGACCTTCTCTCCATCCTGCATAACCGCCTCCACTTTCTTCCTCATTCTCTTCTTTTTCCTTTTCCTTTTCAAGGTGTCGCCCTTCTCTCTCTCTCGCTCTCTCTCTCTCTCTCTCTCTCTCTCTCTCTCTCTCTCTCTCTCTCTCTCTCTCTCTCTCTCTCTCTCTCTCTCTCATTCTCTCTCTCTCTCCCACTCACTCTCTCTCTTAGCATCCCATGGGCGGCACTGTCCAATGTAAATGTATTGCATTTCTCTGTCTCTGTCTCTTTCTCAC
>NC_079420.1:15391684-15419184 GCF_026213295.1 Gadus chalcogrammus
TTAGGGTCCAGCCCAGTTAGGATCCACAGCGCCCAGTCAGACCCCTAAGTGGGCAGGGTCCTCCCAGTCAGACCTCTAAGTGGGCAGGGTCCTCCCAGTCAGACCCCCTGTTTTACTAAGAATCTCTTTTCCCAAACATGAAAGGAGAAGTACGATTTAGGAAGGAGGTATTGGGTATGTGAGCAGAATAAAGCCCAAGGTGTAGAGACAACGCGTACTTACATTTAAGTTAAATAGCTCCCAGCGCCAATCTGAGCAATTTATATCAAACTAGAGAACTCACTCACACACACGTACACACCCCACATATATAGACTTCCCAGGTCTTTACAGCCAATTTAATCAGCGATCAGAGGCCCTGAGGAAGATTAAAGCACTCTGTAATCTGGGAGATTTGCTTCAGTTCATCCATACAGCCAAGGGGACTTCAATATCCCTGCCGGCCCTGCACCAAAAACGCTCAAGGAAAACGAAAAGGGGAACTCTGTGCTGAGACAAAGTTGGAATGTGGCTCTCTATAGATCAGTGGTTCACAAACCTTTTCTAGTAGTGTACCCCATCTAAGATATACTCTCAGCAGAGTACCCCCTTCAATGGCACAAAACATTTTTGGAAAAAAATAAAATGAAATTAACATAAAAAATGTATGTGTGTTCGATTTGGCAGTGTAAATATGAACATTAAAAGGCTGCAAATACTCACAATTTAGTGAAAAACATGGGCCAGTGCTTCATGCAACTAGGCAATTTTCCCCTCAAAAGAAGCACATACATCTTTTCAAAGATTCCGTTTTTTTAGAATTTCTATTTTCTGGCTTTCAGAATTGAAACTTGCTCAGGGTGATTTATTTTATAGCTTTTCTTTAAAAGCTTTTTTTGTACCCCCTGCAGTGCTCCAAAGTACCCCTAGGGGTACGAATACCCCAATTTGAGAGCTACTGCTGTAGTCTAGATTATAGAGAAACAATATGTAGGTTTCTGGACCTTGTTGAAGCATGATGGGGAAGCCACAAGGCCTCATTGTACATGTGATACACGTTATATATGTTATCTGAGATATACACAAAGTAACATTCAATACTGCGTATAGTCATACGGCTGGTCACTGCACACGAGCATTTGAAATCCAGCATTGTCTACCCAAGGGCATGTATTATGTTAGGAAATATGTTTTCAACATAAAATCAATTTTCTAAACAGTTGTTAGCAGCTTGCTAATGAATATACATTTTGAGACTGTTGGTAATTAGTCCGGTGTCCAGCGTGCTACACTGAGGCTCTCCATCATTGGCTTGATGCCATAAGCAGAAATGACAAAAGGATATCAATACAATATACAACAATTCCCTATTCGAGGAGCTACCTTGGCTGGTATACCATAGCTTAGAACAGAGGAAGGACCAGTTTAATATAAAACACAATTTTAGCCTGGAAATCGTTGAAGACCCCTGGCTTAGAAAGTTCCCTTTTTTTGGAATAATATTGAATATTTAGTTGATGTATTGATCACTGTGCTACAACTCTCCCTGATTATAATTTCATGAATCTGGTCACCTTCAAGCATAGGCTGTCTATAACGTTGTGTTGGTCTCCTTTAGGTCCATCAAGTTGTCGACTAATACTGAATCTGGTCTGATGCTGTTTATGTAGATGGAGCCCATTCTGTGGGCCGGTGCAACACATGAAAGTAGAGTAGACATCAGCTTCATCTGTCTTTTGAAGTCTCATTCGGTCACCAGCACAGGCTAGCATGCGTAGCTAGGATTATGTACATGTAGTTATATAATGTATGAGTTCTATATGTGCCGGTGTACAGAACAGGAATGTATGTGTATATACTCTCCTTTCTCCTTCATAGTTCAGCCCGTTCTATCCGTATAAGCGCATCAAAGAGGAGTAAAAAGACAGCATTAGACTTGCTGTGACGAAGGAAAAACTGAGCGCTACAAAAAGAATATTAGAGTGTCTTGCTTCCTTACAGATCTTCTCATGTTCTATCAGTGGCCCCGGAGAATGTAGCATGATGCTGTTTTCCCCTGTGCGGTTCAGAGGGACCGTTCAGACTCGGTTTCTGCTCTTGCCACAGAGTTGAGTCTCCCTCAATCAGGGAGCACAAAATAAGTCTATCTTTCGAGTTGTAAAAAATAAATGGATTGGTATTTCCCAGAATCAGTAATGGCGGTTAATTATTTTATTGTTTGTGTTTTTAATTCACAGCTGAGCTTGTGTTCAGGGATAGCCAGAAAGTTAAGATAACTGGATCAAACTGACTGAAACAGAGTGGTTTTATTTACAAAAGGACAACGGAGATCTTTGAAAAAAAACTTATTACAAAACAATTACCAATATCAACACCGCTTTTGCAGCTGAGAGGCACAGGGAACAGGTTGCAAAGAAATACTTAACTTATACATGTGTAATGCGAATTTAATGACCAAAGTTTGTTTCTTCATGGATAGGAGAATACAACGTGATGGCTCATAAAAACCGCCAGGTACGTTCATTTCATACATTTTCATCCTCATGAGGGCCTTCCTCTTCATCGCCGTCCTCATCATTAAGGTAAGAATAGAACAGGGAATAAGCAAACCGTGCAACGCTATTGTTGAGCATTACACAGCATTGTCATTGTTGTAGAGAACACCTATCACCTTTAGGTATTGTATAAGCGGAAGCAGTTGCATTCTAGACACTATTAGGGTTAGTCACAAGAGATCTGGTGAGATGCATACTCGAGTCCTATACAGCCAGGTTATTCCGCTATGGGTCGTTTGAATCTATTTGAACAGTAGCCAGGTGGTGCAGGAGCCATTCCAATCCCTAGCATATGAAGCCATGTTTCAATTTGGTCAGCCAGTGCTTCATATGCATATTGTTGTGTTAAACACTTGAGTTTGCCTGTAGCCCACAGCAGAGGAGATGGAGTGAAAGTCAATACGTGGAGATGTACGGGTCCCGGGGGGGCTGCCCTCTCAATGGGAGGCGTTTTAACGTGTCTTGAGCTGCTAGCTAGACGTTATGCTGGCCATCCGAAGGGTATTAAACCGAGCCTCTCTTCAGAGTCCGGATGGGAGTAAAAAAACACAACAGTTAAATAGTGAGTACAGACATAGCCGATGTGAATGGAGTTCAGTGGGTTTATCATATCCGCATACGTTGAGGCCAGTTATGAGGCCGATTGCATTAGAGTTGCTCTACGATTTCTCTGAGAAGTGATTATTGAAGGGCGGTCGCAGCCTAGGTCCATCTCAGGCGGAGCAGAGCATCAGATAACTAGTAGGTAGAACTAGCTACTAGTTAGTAGACTTGTTTTGTTACTTCTTTTTTTGCTATGTAAAAGCTTCAGAAAGCCTCAGTCATCACGATGGGTATATTGACAGATATAGATAATGTGTGTATGTCTAATATAGATATGATTAGACAGTGGCTCATCAAAATGATCTAATTTACAGTCAGTCAACATTGTCCTGAGTAATTAACTGAATTATTGTACAGAGAGAGAGAGGTGATGAGGGAGAGAAAGAAAGAGAGAAAATGTGTGTGTGTGTGTGTGTGTGTGTGTGTGTGTGTGTGTGTGTGTGTGTGTGTGTGTGTGTGTGTGTGTGTGTGTGTGTGTGTGTGCGTGTGTGCGTGTGTGTGTGTGTGTGTACGTGTGCGTGTGTGAGAGAGGTTGAGACAGTTAAAAGTTTAAAAGTTAGTCAGTTAAAAGACAGAGAGAGATAAAGTAGGAAAACAGTGTGCATATGTATTAGTTTGAGATAAAGCAAACAAAAGGTTTGAGAGAGAGAGAGAGAGAGAGAGAGAGAGAGAGAGAGAGAGAGAGAGAGAGAGAGAGAGAGAGAGAGAGAGGGAGAGGGAGAGAGGGAGAGAGAGGGGGGAGAGAGGGTAAGAGGCAGAACACGTGTAAGGCTTAAATAGTTGTTATAATTGTTAACATTTTCCCCTCTCTCTCTCTCTCTCTCTCTCTCTCTCTCTCTCTCTCTCTCTCTCTCTCTCTCTATCTCTCTCACTTACACACACACATCCCTCACACCAACCTCATTGCTCCCATGCAAACGAGCGCTACACTTAACATTCTTCATGCCTTGCTTGTTTTGTACAAACGAAGCCCACCACACTAGACACCTTCATCCCTTCCCCTGGCTAATGAACCACCTGCCGGTTGGTCCATTTACAACCCCTGCACGCTCCCATTGGCTCTTAGCTTCATTACAGGGGATTAATGATGAGCCCCGCCCGCCCACTGCCATAACTCCTTTTGACTGGCAGCTCAACCGAGCGTTGCAGCCTTGTTGTCTTTGAAGGGTTTAGCTGTAATGTCTCTGGGTGCTAAAGTCGCTTCCACTTTCTGTTTCTCCTCTTGAATCCTCAGAGGTGAGGTGTTAGAAGCCGTGTTGTTATTTCTACCCTTTAAGTCATTCTCTCTTTCTTGTTCTTTCTTGTTCTTTCTTTCTTTGTTCTTTTCTTCCTTCCTTCCTTCTTTAGTTGTACAGCCTGCAAATAGACCACACACACACACACACACACACACACACACACACACACACACACACACACACACACACACACACACACACACACACACACACACACACACACGGGCGGGCACAATCACACTGAAGTTTCTGCACAACTGCACAATATAAATGGACACCACACAAAAGGACACACACGCGATCAGAAAAACAAGCAGGCAGGTCTCAGAGGGGGTTCCTCACGCGAGAGCCGCGCTGCCGGGCAGCCCATTAGCGGTGTTTTCATGGCGTGCCGACGGTTACTATGGTTAAAGTTACCATAGGAGCGGGAGGTGTGTGCGTCACCCAAACTCCGGACTGTGAGTTACTTAGAGAGTTGGTTTAGTTAGTTAGAAATGTCAGGGTCTATAATTGACTCTGTATAAAGAGAGTGTGTGTGTGTGCTCTCTTTGTTGAGTGTGTGTGTGTGTGTGCGTGTGTTTGTGTGTTGTCTATGTTCAGTGTGCCTATGTTTGTGTTTGTGTGTGTGTGTTGTGTATGTGAGTGTGTGTGTGTGACAGAGGGATAGCGGGAGTGTATGGGTATATGTGTGGCAGTGAGATAAATCAAAATTGTGTGTGTGTCTTTGTGTGTGTGACAGAGAGACATTGATGATTTGTGTGTGTGTGTGTGTGTGTGTGTGTGTGTGTGTGTGTGTGTGTGTGTGTGTGTGTGTGTGTGTGTGTGTGTGTGTGTGTGTGTGTGTGTGTGTGTGTGTGTGTGTGCTGGCGTGTGTGGCAGTGTGGCTTTTGTGTAAGACGTTCAGTTTGGCACACGCAGTTACTTAAAAACAACGTCTTAGAAATAACCCTTGCGCTATCACAACCAAATTCTGGGTGTTTCTGTAACACTGAATATTTGGGCGTGTTAACGCAACAAGAATTTACACGCTAACTAGCATTTTGTGGTTTTGGCCAATGAGGGACCGTGAATAAAGGCAATCATACATATTTATGATGAGGTCCTGCCAATGATGTTGAACAACAATGCAAGAGAGCACTACGTGCATTAATTCTTGATGTGGGCGTCTAAAGCACTCTTTTCAAGCACCTAGGTATACTGTACATTAAATAATGTGAATGTGAGGTGAACCAGAGTTGTTGTTTTGAAGAAGCCAATTATTAACTTTCAGCAGGGGACAGTAATGTTTAGAGCAACTTGTTGAGGGCTCTGCAGAACTTGGACAATGGGGAAACAATCCAAGGCTCTTTGGCAAGGAAAGATGCATTGCTAGCCTTATGCTGTAATGTACTTTGTACGCCTTTGTACGCCTTTGCATCTGATCTGTATCTGACACTGATTGTGTGTGTGTGTGTGTGTGTGTGTGTGTGTGTGTGTGTGTGTGTGTGTGTGTGTGTGTGTGTGTGTGTGTGTGTGTGTGTGTGTGTGTGTGTGTGTATCTGTGTGTTCGTCTGTGGGCGAATGTGTGTGTGCGTTTGTGCGTTTGTACGTGTTGTGGCGACCCGGCCCCAGGAAGTCTCGGTCATAAAACAGGACCCCTGGTCTGTCAGGACTTCGCTGGATATCCCTACCCGACTGAACAGCAGCATTAGCTCCTTAGCTACCGCCTTGGTGGTGGCGGCGCGGTGGGGCAGGGCTTCAGGGTACCTGGTGGCGTAATCAACCAAGACTGATGTATCTATGTCCCCGGCTGGTCTTCGGGAGAGGGCCGACTTTGTCAAGAGCCATCCGGTCGAACGGTATCTCAATGATCGGCATGGGGATCAGGGGGTTTCGGACCGAGGGTCTCGGGGGCCGTACGCTGGCATTCGGAGCCTGTCTGACAATAGCAGACGACATCTCCTTTCACCCCGGCCCAATAAAACCGAGCTAAAATCCTTTCCCTGGTTCTATCCATGCCTAAGTGGGCCCCTCACAGGCGGGCCATGAACAGTACCTTACTAACATTCGGCCGGGGTACCACCAGTTGTTCGGTCACCTTCCCCCCCTTCTCTACTACCCGATACAGCAGACCCCCCTTGGTGCTGAAGTGAGGGTGTGGCAGGCAACTCACGATGCCCTCGCTTCATGGGCGAGGACGTGGCTCCAGGCGTGCTTCAGGACGTCGTCCTGTAGTTGGGTGCTGGCGAACTGTCCGGGTCGATCCGTTCCCCCCCCCCCCCCGGTCGGGAACAAATCCGAAAAGGGGAGCTCGGTTGCCGGTCTGCTCGGCATCCGTTAGGGTGTCCGGACTGTCCAGGGGTGGTCCCGCTGATTCCGCTCGGTGGGGCCTCCCGTCGAGTGTGTTTGGGTACCCGGAGGGGTGGGTCCGTCCCCCTCGGTCCCGCCGTCCTCCGCTGACGATTCCGCTGGGGTTGAGGGGGCCAGCCCAATAAGCGGGTCGGCCAGTTCGTCCGGGCCGTCGTGGCTGGTCCCGCAGGGGTCGGGAACCCGGGACGGGGTTCCACAGTCGGTGGAATATGGGGTAGTCCCTGCCTATGAGTAGTGGTACGGGAAGGTTGGGCACGATCCCCGCCCGTGTCACATGCACCCCTCGGGGGGTCCGCACGACCACATGACAAGTCTCATACTTGCGGGTGTCCCCATGCACACAAGCGACCTCTATTGGCTCACCCCGCCGTCCCCCCTCTAGGTCTGGGCGTAGGAGGGTCACTACACTGCCGGTATCCAGGAGGGCCTCAGTGTCCTTATTCCCTACCCGCACAGGGAGAGTTGGGGCCTCGGGTTTCTGATGTGACCATCAGGTGGCCAGGAGACACAATCCGGACCGTCCCCCATGGGCGAAGGCCGAAGGCATGGACACATCCCTGTTTCCGGTACACTGTCGGGCTAGGTGCCCGGTCCGTCCCGCAGCTGTAGCACCCTCAATCCTCACGGGGTTCCAGGGAGAAGGTCGGCAGCCTCGGTAGGGGCGACTGTCGCGACTGTCGACTGATCGCAAGAACCGAAAGGTTGTTGCGATCCCTACGCAGCTCGGCTGGCCGCGATGGGTTCCGGGTGCTGACACTGAGCTGTTGAGCCACCTGTCAGTTCTCGAGCTGCCGGACCAGCTTGTCCACCGTGTCGGGGTGGTTGTTGGCGAGGGTTCTCCCGGCATCTGGCGGGAGCTGACGGATGGTGTGATCGATCAACACCCGATCCAGGAGGCTTGGTCCTTCACCGGTCGCGAGTCGGTGAAGCCGGTAAGAACACGAGACACAGCCTTTTAAAGGGTACCTCTTCCTCCTCGTTCCCCGCCGCAGGTGTCCTCTATTCGGCCGATTAGGGTGACGTAATGGACGCCCTCTGGCTCCGTCTGCTGGATACCGGCGGTACACGCCCTCCACAACCCCTCCCCTGGGCCGCCTGGCCCGAGGGGTTGGGACCGGGTTGCCACAGTGTGTGTACATGTGTATCCATGTGTGTGTAAACGTGTGTGTGTAAGCGTGTGTGTATGTGCTTTTTTGTGAGATGGGATGGTGGTGGGGTTGGTTGGGGGTCAAAAGGAACTCTAAGCATCATTCAGCAATGGATTGACACCTGAAGAAAAATAGCCTCAGGACTAATCAATTGGGATGCGTCTGGATGTATCACCTTAGCTACAGCAGTTTGTTTGAGCGTGTGTGTGTGTGTGTGTGTGTGTGTGTGTGTGTGTGTGTGTGTGTGTGTGTGTGTGTGTGTGTGTGTGTGTGTGTGTGTGTGTGTGTGTGTGTGTGTGTGCGTGTGTGTGTGTGTGTTTGCGTGTGTGTGTGTGTGTGTGTGTGTGTGTGTGTGTGCGTGTGTGTGTGTGTGTGTGCGTGTGTGTGTGTGTGTGTGTGTGTGTGTGTGTGTGTGTGTGAGTGTGTGTGTCCATGTGTGTTTGTGTGTGTGTGCGTGCCTGCAGATGTGCACGTGTGTAAGGTGAGCAGAAGGCATCAGCAGCATTTATGTCCAGTCAGCAAAGATCCAGTCTGCCTCTGCAGATTCATGAATAGATCACTATGTGTTGCGTTTGTGCAACAGAATAGAATGGAATAGAATAGGTTTTATAGTAGACATTAGATAAGCTACAGTAATATTTACTGACCATACATTCTTATTCAATCATGCTCCTCTTGGACACATGTGATATTCTGTTTGTTGTGTGTGGAGGAGTGTGTAGCTGTGAAGGATTTGCCCATGTCTGATCAGCCTTCTCCTCTCTTTGTTTACCAGAGTCCCTCTTGTCTCCCTAAATACCCTCAAATGTGTTTGCATTTATAAGAACAAAACCCTTAAATAGCCACTTTATATTAATCTTCAGGCTTCCATAATCCATTAGCAATTGATTATTGATGAAGGAATAAAAGACTGGGAGTAGTAATGAGCCGAGTTGAGACCAGGAATATATTTGCTTAAGTGCTGATTTAAATGAAGGCCAAGCTGTAACGTTGTGTCAAGTCAATGTCACTCCGACTTTAGACTCCCTGTGCTCCTCAATAAATCATCAAAATAAAATGGATTCAAAGCAAATATATATAAAGAAGAAGAATATATCCCACACAATAGGGACATAAAAAAAATACGTACACATGCCATTCAAAGTTTGTTAAATAATGATTTGATTAGAATAATTATGAAATATTTGGTTCTTGTTTATAGTTGCTGAATGCATTTGATAGGTGTTATTAGCGAGATTTGGGTCACCATGGTTATGATTATTTGGCCAGTGCAATTTGTTCTGAAAGATGCAGTGCAAGTCCCACTATTTTCTTTACATAAGTTGTAGTTTGAATTAACTGTAGTTTCTACAGTTTCTATACTATGTCAAGTATGATTGATTATTTTACCTCAAGTCGAAGGAGAAAGTAGCATTCCTAGTATTTTCATCAAGGTTTCGTTTTCTGCCTTTTTTTGCGCCCTCCAAAGCAGTCGCCATCAGACGTGCGAGAGGAACTCATTAGACGCCTATGAAGCAAACAGTGGGCATGTCTGAGGAATAGCACCATAACATTACACAGCCACTCAAACACGTCTAGTGACACCAAACAGGCCTGTACCTCTCATTCTGCTCTGAGAATGGCTTGGCCTGCAACATCAAATAGAAAAGTGGGGATCTGTATGAAGTGAATAATTGTAAGAAATTCACATGAACTAAAGAGGACTCTTTTTTTGTTATAAAAAGTTTTTCGATCAATGCAATCATAGCACAGTTCAATAAGTTGTCACACACTCCATTGAGCCAAAGTGTCCCGGCACATCACAGTGAGTTCACCTGATGGACTTGCTGGAGTCTCGTTATTGTCATTGATCTGGAGACTGGAGTTACTTCTTACGTATGTGTCTGGTCGGTGCCACACAGTTGTAGCAGGCTGTTATATGAGCACTGCAAGTGTGCAGACAAGCAGACAGACATAGACAGACATACTTAGAATGGACATACAGTCTCCTCTAATGACCTAAAGCTGTTTTCTTGTCTACTCTTTTACCGTTGTGATGAAGTCCTTTTTGGTGTGGCTGGTTCTGTAGTTACTAGTTACTAGTGAGCCTATTCCAGTGTACAGGGGGAGTAAATGTGAGGCTTCATCATGGGATAAACATTGGTTTCACTGATCAGACTAACTATGGGTCTGATCTTTAGTCAGTGGAGATCACTATCTGTGCCCTGGTGAATAAAAGTATCAGACCCATGGTAAATGTTAAGAGATCAACAACCGTGTTTGTCGAGGGGCCTCTCTGAAAACGTATTTTGAGCACTGTTAAGATCCATTCGTCATTGCAATTATCAACATTATCTCCTCCTTGTCATCGTCATTGTATTTACTGTAGTGATAGTAATAATAATAATAATGTTTATCTTAACATTATTAAAGAGAGAAATAGGACCGCTTCGTGTTTTATTCAAGAGAAGTTGTTCTCAGTTGTTGGTCTGTCGTTGGTTGTTGTGCGTGTCGGTTAACTGTGAGGAAGACCATCCTTCATAGACAATCAATGTTGTGCTGAGGAAGGGGCTCCTCCCCATCCATCCTGGCAGAGGGTTTATCGTCGGCCGTGAGAGTTCCCCTCGATCCAACAAGGCGTTGGAGCGAGGGGAAGTGTATCCACTTCTGCTGAACCAAGTGTATCCACATGCTGCTGGATGTTCAATATGAACATCCAAAGCCAACCTCCTCTTTGCTAAAGCTCTGGGCTTAATAGCTCCTTTACCGCATGGGGCTATCACCTCCAGCGTTGGCAACAAATGATTTATTCTCCAGCACAATATATTAGATCCAAGCCTCCAACTAAGTAAGGTTTACCTCATCATGCTGCCAGGTGCAGTCAGAAATGAAATGCATGGAAATCGTGTTCAAACTTTATGGTGTTTGGTGTCACGCCAACAAGGGAAAGTTATTTTACTTTTCCAATATGCCTTTATGCACTGCACTCACACACACACTCACACACACACACACACACTCACACACACACACACACACATGCATGCACGCACGCACGCACACACATGCCCGCACGCACAGACACACACTCACACTCACACACACCCTTATTTGCTCCGCAGGTATTCATTAAAACTTGATGTGAATGAGTGAAGCCAATAATCTCCAGCCCGTGAACAATCCTCCTGCAGTCAATAGGTTTGCTGCTCCAGAAAAAAAGCTAAAAAAACCTGGGACTTATTAAATATTAAAATGCCGGTCCCGGGGGAGATGGGAAAGACTTCCTAGTGATCCCATGTCTTCTCCAATTAGCATCTCCTGTTCACCTGCCACCTGCATAGGGCTATGGACGAAGAGGAGGTAGAGGAGGGGGAGGGGGAGGAGGAGGAGGGGGAGGGGGAGGGGGAGGAGGGGGAGGAGGAGGAGGAGGAGGAGGGGGAGGTAGGAGGAGGAGGAGGGGGGGGGGGAGGAGGAGGAGGATGGAGGGAGGAGAGGGGAGGTAGGCTTTGCCCCCCTGTTCGCTCTGTTCGTGACATTGCACAGTTAGTACATAACGGCGCCATACCTCTAACTGCTCACTGTAGGTGGTTTAATTACACCGCGCTGCATCCAGGTTAAAGGCCAAATAATGAGTCATGGTCTCTCCTCCACCCGGGACGCTCCTGCTCTTCAGGAAACGCTGCCTCAGCCTCTTCCTCCTCCTCCATCTCCTCCTCCTCCTCTTCCTCTTCCCCTTTCTTTTTCTTCTTCCTTTGTTCAAGGACATACCAGCTTGTCCCAGATTTCCCATCAGCAGGACATGTGTGGATAGTTTTGGATACCATGATGAAACAAGATCCCATGTTCCCAACCTCCTCCATCTGCTCCTTCTCCCCCCCACCACCTCCTACTCCTCCTCCTCCTTTTCCCCACCGAGTCCTCCTCCACCACTTCCTCCCAATACCTACCAACTCCTCCTTTTCCCCTCCTCCTCCTCCTCCTCCTCCTCCTCCTCAACCTTCTCCTTCTTTTCCCCAGCACCTCCCCCTCCTCCTCCTCCATCTCCTCCCCCTCCTCCTCCTCCTCCTCCTCCTTAACCTTCTCCTCCTTTTCCCCTCCTCCTCCTCCTAAACCTTCTCCTCCTTTTCCCCAGCACCTCCCCCCCCCCTCCTCCATCTTCTCCTCCTTCTCCTCCTCCCCCCCTACCTCCTCCTCCTACTCCTTTTCCCAGTCAGCACCTCCTGCTCTAACGTTTCTGTAAATCTACTTCTCAGTAAAAGTTAACATCATAACGCCAGAGCAGTCCTCCTGGTTGATCTGGGTTGGTCACGGCGTCGCACTGAAACTAATAACGATAATAATTGTATTTTAGAAAATTAGAATCTCAGCAGGCCGGCGAGGGCTAGACGCAGAGGAAGATGAAGGGGTTTCCAGATGGACTCAACATTGAGGACGGAGGGGAGTGCAGGACAGATGGCGACAGAGAGAGACGGAGGAAACATCGTATCAATGTTTCTCCGCCCTCATGTGAAGAAGGGGCAGGAAACAGAGTTAGTCTGAGCAGACAGGCAGCAGGAGAGCAAGGGGACAAAGTTACTCAGACAAACTTTTGACGTGCACGCTCACTCACTCACTCACTCAGTCACCCAGTCACTCAGTCAGTCAGTCAGTCAGTCAGTCAGTCAGTCAGTCAGTCAGTCACTCACTCACTCACTCACTCACTCACTCACTCACTCACTCACTCACTCACTCACTCACTCACTACTCACTCACTCACTCACTCACACCTGAGGGATACATGACGACTCAAGTTGGCTATATCTGATACATGCTAATATGATGTATAGCTAACATGCCAATACATACATATGCACTGAAACACACACACACACACACACGCTCGCACACACCTATATATGCAGAAGCAGGCATGCACACAAAACACGCACTCTGAGCATGCACACACGCACACACACACACACACATACTCTCTCTATCTCTCTCTCTCTCTTTCTCTCTCTCTCTCTCTCTGTCTCTCTCTCTCGTTCCCTCTCTGTTCATCCTCACATCCGCCAGCCGTCTGCCAGCCGTTTCAAAAGGCTAGCTAGTGCTCTTTGTTATCAGCGGGAGCCACATGAGGTGGGACGTTTTCTGGGTCATACAGCAGAACGGAGGCAACGGGGAGAACATCAGAAGAGCCCATAGGAAGCAGAGGGAAGTGGGAGATGACTGGGAGGATTGGGGGGGTGAGGTCACGTTAAGAAGCATTAAGAGGGATGGAAAACTGTTTTGTTACATCTTGGGCTCACTGCGGCTCCTTGGCTGCCTTGAGGTCCTTTTGTCTCCTCCAACGCTCCCCGCACGCTGCTGTTGGAGGGGAATGACTAATGACTCCATCCAGACTCAGCTAGTTAACCTCCCAGAGAGAGGTACTCTATTATTTAGGGGACTGTGTAGAGTCCCGTGAAACAGGCAGGTACCGCATCCATGTTTGGTTTTGTGTTTATTTATCATTGTGTCTCTTCTTATAAAGATATAAAGTGTACGCCCGGCCACTTGAGAGGTTTGTTTTAGAGCAAACATGAAAAAAAAAATACAATGAAATATTCATCTCTTTGACAATGCAAAATATGGTCTTAAGCAGAGAGACACACTTTGATGAGGCATATGTAATGACAATGTACAAACGTAATTGACTTAGTCTGTGTTTGCATCTCTGTGTGAGTGTGCATGTGTGACTTCTGCGTGTATGAGTGTGCGTGTGTGATGTGTGTCTTCGGGACTATATGCTCCTGTCCTACTCTGGCAGGCTGCCATGTGCATGATAAACACAGCAGTCTAGGGATTTCCCAACATTGTAATGAAATTCACATAATTTCAAAGAGTGATTAACTTAACTTAACTTTTTTCTCATTTTCTTTACATTGTACCTTTTGTTACCGTGACACGCTGGTTCTCCTGCCTGGCTCTGGTCTCCTTGCGGTCTGGGTGAAGGCCGCTCCCGTCCCCATCTCTGTATTATTAATTGAGCTGGAGGGACCTGAAGCCAAGTGGGGCTGGCAGGTCCACAGCGCTTCTCTCAGTCGTCGTTAAGTCTGTGAGCTTGGGGTCACCAGCCACTATCTGTGCCAATAACTTTTCTTACACGCTCCTGAGATACACTATCTCGCTTGCTCACTCTCTTTTCTCTCTTTCCTCTTTGTCACTCTCCCTCTCTCTATCTCTCCTTCTCTCGTCTCTTTCTCTCTCTGTTTTCTCTATCTTGCTCGATCTCTCTCTGTCCTGCTCTCTCTCTCTCTCTCTCTCTCTCTCTCTCTCTCTCTCTCTCTCTCTCTCTCTCTCTCTCTCTCATGCTCGATCTCTCGTCTCTCCTAATCTATCTCTTTCCCTCTCTTGCTCTATCTCTCTCTGTCTATCTGTCTCTCTCTTGCCACTCTCTCCATTTCTATCTCTTTCGATCTTTCTCACGATTTACCTTTGAAAAGCTCTCCTAATAAACAAAAATATTTCTCCTACGTTCAAAAAGGAAACACATAATTCCCCAATATGAATTAGACATCCAGACATGTGTTTCTCTATGCCTGTTTGCATGACTGCGTTGTACCTGTGTGTGTGTGATCATGTGCATGTGTTTGAGGGTTTGTATTTGTTTGTGTTTGTGTGCTAGTGCGTGTGTGTGTGTTGTTGTGACTTTAAAAAGGGTGCAACCTGGAACAAAGATATTTATACATCGTGTGTGTGTGTGTGTTGTGTGTGTGTGTGGTGTGTGTGTGTGTGTGTGTGTGCGTGCGTGCGTGCGTGCGTGCGTGCGTGCGTGCGTGCGTGCGTGCGTGCGTGCGTGCGTGCGTGCGTGCGTGTGTGTGTGTCAGTGCCTACTTTCTGTTTGTCTTGTCTTAACCTTACTTTAGCATTTAGTTTAGCATTTACCTAAGCATTTATTTTTGTATTTTGTACTTTTATTCTATTGTATTTTTTCCTGTGTTTTCCACTGCTGCTGGGCTGGGATTAATAAAGTTGTATCTCATCGAAATCTAATCTATTTTGCTGTGTGTTTGTATGTACGTGTGTGTTGTGGTGTGTGTGTGGTGTGTTGTGTGTGTGTGTGTGTGTGTGTGTGTGTGTGTGTGTGTGTGTGTGTGTGTGTGTGTGTGTGTGTGTGTGTGTGTGTGTGTGTGTGTGCTTGCTTGTGCGTGCATGTACGATATTTGTGTGCGTGGTGCGTATGTGTGCAGTGCTGAGCCAGTGTCCGGTGGGGGCGTCGGCCAGGAGGTGTCACTCCATCTACAAGGGCTTCGCCCAGTGTCTGATGAGCCTGGGGGACAGCCTGACGGACGGGGCGCGGCAGGACGAAGACGCCCACGGACTACACTCCATCTGCAGGTCAGTGGGTCAGCCGCTCATCATTCAGAGAGCCATGGGACCAGGAGCCGCTCTGGAGCCTCAGGGTGAGAGGTGAACCCTGGGGCATTTGGTCCCTGAGGAGTTTGAATTTCCCTCAATGTTTTTCTGACGGGGTCCCACCAATGTAACGGTCACAGTGTTTGACTCCTGACTTTTGAAGATTCATTTCATTGAAGTCATTGAATAAGTTATTTCCAAATATTTGATGAAATTGCTCTGGATATGATCGTAATTATCCAAACATCTTAGGACTACTGGCCCGGCAAAACAACAGCCCTTGATTTAAAAAAGTTCAAGGCTGTTAAAAAAAGACATCCACTTGTACTGATGTACTGATCGTACATAAATGTAGCTTGATCTGTTTGAGTTCACATTCCCTCCAGCTGTAAATATGATGCAGAGTACTGAAGTCAGGAATGAAGATCTAACGGAGGATCCTAGCGGCGTGAACCGCAGAGGAAGGCTGGGTAAAGGGCCATCGAACCAACAACCTCACGGCGGATGTGTGTGTGAGTGTGTGCGTTGGTGGATGGGTGTATGTGTGTGTGCGTGTGTTTGTGTGTGTGTGTGTGTGTGTGTGTTTTGGTACGTTAGTGTTGACGTGTGCGCTTGTGTGTGCGTGTGTGTTTGTGTGCGTGTGTTTGTGTGTGTGTGTATGTGTGTGTGTGTGTGTGTGTGTGTGTGTGTGTGTGTGTGTGTGTGTGTGTGCGTGCGTGCGTGCGTGCGTGCGTGCGTGCGTGCGTGTGTGTGTGTGCGTGCGTGCGTGTGTGTGTGTGTGTGTGTGTGTGTGTGTGACACCCAGATTCAGGCATTGCATGTTACCATCCTGCGGTTGTCAACTCTATTCCTTGCGGTACCAATTAAATGGCTAATCCAGCAGGTCACACACCCTAGATTCAGGTTGTTGCTACAAAGAGTATCTGTGAACACACACACACAGTCACACACAGTCACACACAGTCACACGCAGTCACACACACCTTTCGTTGCTCCCTTCTAAACTCGTCCATGTTCACAGTGGATCCTGGTTCCCTACTCCTACATTCTCAGTTCTCTCCTCCTCATCTTTATAATCTGCCCTGACCTTTCACCTTTCACCTCCGCCCCTGTACTTCAAGGCTGGTAATGAGGAGGTTCTGAAGATCGGCTTGACACACACACACACACACACACACACACACACACACACACACACACCACACACACACACACACACACACACACACACACACACCACACATACACACTTGTGGATGCGATCGCACACACATAAACACACACACACACACACACACCCACACACACCAACACGCACACCCACACACACACGCACACACAAAAAACACACACACACACACACACACACACTCTCTTACACACACACACTCTCTTACACACATACACACACACACACACAAAAGCATACACGCACGCACTCTCACAAACCCAAAATCACACATACACAAACACATGCATACATAGGTACACACGCATGCACCACAAAAAAACACACGTACACACACAGACACACACACACTTACATACATCGATACATACATACATGGTTTTATAGGCTTGCAAATTCCCCCCTCCTCCACACACACACACACACACACACACACACACACACACACACAACACCACACACACACACACACACACACACACACCACACACACAGGCACACTGTCACAACACTGCAGTGTGAATGGGAGTTATGCAACTAGGCCAAGGCTGCGGCTCCTTGAGATCGTCCCAGGAGTGCACGACTGCTTATATTTTCAATATCTTCACAAAAGACTCTCTGCCACTAGAAACTTTCCCTCGCGCTCCAAACTAACGAAGGAGATGGAAAAACCTCTTTGCCGTAAGAATAGCAAACGGAATTTGGAGGACTTTTTTTGACGCACAATTTCATCATGAGAAAAGAAAGAGGGGAAGACAGACGGAAGGAAATTGTGAATTGTGTTTTGTTCAAATAAAGCACAAGTATAAAAAGCCTCAGAATATGAAGAGGCAGGCGAAGAAACCCACTGCTACTGCTATTTCTGATGCAGACGGAAACCATTCAAGGCTGGCAGCACAATTTGGTGATCTCTGCTAGCTAAAGCCCTGCCAGTTTATCTTTTAATTTGCGGTTTCTTGTAGAATAGGTTTACGTGCTTCAATGTTAAAAATAAACGTCATTGTTCCCTTCTCCCGCCCTTTGTCAGAGAGGTTTGGTTTGAACTCCTGTCTCTGGAAGGCAGGAAAGGCTCAGTCTGCTCAGACTGATCAGCTGACCGCCTCCGTGGCGGCCAGCCGTGGTTGGGCAGCTGCACAGTGCGTGTGCCTCACGGCCCTGAGGCCCAGCCTCCGTTCAGCCGTACCTGTAGGGCACCAAGTACCCGGGGGGGCACCAAAAAGTAAGGTTTGCAAAAAAATAAAAAAGATTATTACTTTATTGAATAACTTTTTTTAATATATATTAGTAATGAAGAAGCCCACCGTTGTTTTTTCTTAACTGTATAACCCATCACTCAATTTCGGCAAATTAGATGTTTTTACCTAATATATTTAAAGAGGCTCCCCTGCCCTCCCCCCCTCCTTCCGCTTGCGTAGGGCACCGAAACGGCCAGCAGCGGCCCTGATCCCATCCACCCAAAACAGTCCCACCAAGACTGGGACCGGATGTCTCACAGGGGTAGAAGTTATTTTGGAGCTATCTTATTTCAAAGATGCATTGTTCTCAATGGGATTTCTCAACATCACAGGAACAAGTGTTCCCGTGATGTTGAGTGTAAAGGCGGATTATGGTTCGACGTCGACGCAACGCAAGGACCACACAGGTGCTTTGACGTGGTTGAGGCCCTTGCGGTGAACGCAAGGAAGGTCCGCAAGGACCTAATGGGTCCGTAAACCCCCTTGCGTCGACGTGGAACCATAATCAGCCGTTAAAGCTCTTCTGTTCCTCTGTGAATTTGCTGATTGAGAAAGGTGTGTCTATGGCCACATCCATCTTGTGTTATCGTTACTTGAAGTTGCTATGAAGTAGTTAGTGACAACTCTACAGCACTGATGATGTGCTCCTCTTGATTTCACCAAAGATGGAAAATTGGGTTTTAAATGTGAAGCCAAGGTCTAGACATGTTTAGGCCAAGCCACCAGGCAGATTCCACTCTGTTTGAAGCTAAAATATTGACAATGATAAAGCAATGCTTTTATTTTACAATGTGAGACCTCATTTCGAGTGTGTCGTGACTTTATCTTCCATGTATTACTCCACTTTAGTTCTTATTTTAATTGAACGATTTTTGTGAGGGTTGTTGTGACATAAGAGGTGTTTCTTCAAGGAAATAATACTATGCTAGGCTTTTTTGTTTAGGGCTTGGACATGGGGCCAAATGCGGGCCAAATGCCACACACACACACACACACACACCACACACACACACACACACACACACACACACACACACACACACACACACACACACACACACACACACACACACACAGACACACACACACACACACACACAAACACACACACACACAACACACACACACACACACACACACACACACAGAGCCGGCTGTAGCCTGAAATTTGTGTGTGTGTGTGTGTGGTGTGTGTGTGTGTGTGTGTGTGTGTGTGTGGTGTGTGTGTGGTGGTGTGTTTGGTGTGTGTGTGTGTGTGTGGTGCCCCCAGGTCCGGGACCAGTTCCACGACTGCGCCAACGGCGCCATGGCGGGCTGTCCGGAGGAGGCGGCCGTGGTCTGGGAGTCTCTGCGCCGGGAGTCCAAGAAGATGCAGTTCTCAGGGAACCTGTACGACATGTGCTCCCCCCAGTGCCCAGCCCGCCCCCGGGAGGACATCAACCAGGAGTCCCTGAGAGCCCGCGCCCACCCCGCGGCCGGCCCCGCCCACTTCCTGCTTCTCCTCCCTCTGCTGTTGCTGTTGTCATGGATACAGTGAGATACCCTCCCCCACCATCAGCACCAGGACTGCTCCACTTCTTCTCCTGAGCACAGAGACTAGCGCCAGTGTCCACCTTCTGCATGTTCATCCTCTCTAGTAGCACTGCTCCGCTGGTCCACACGTATGCTTTGCCTTCAAGGTTATTGACACACACACTCGCACACACATACAAACGCACACATACACACATGTACACACACACACACACACACACAGCTGCACATCATTTATACAGACACATATATACAAACACAGAGACACACACACACACACACACACACACACACACACACACACACACACACACACACACACACACACACACACACACACACACACACACACACACGCACACACACATAAAAAGGTTAATTAGAGGAGAAAATGAAGAATCCCTTCTCATGGAAACCCTGATGGAAAACTGATTGACAAATTTTGAGTTGTATAGGCTTATTAATACAGACCCTTGTAAATCCTAGAATCAAAGGGAATAGATCCCAGCCACATCCCATGAGAGGGGCCTTTCATCCTCATTATCGGCTCAACAGGGATCGGCCCTGGATCCTTCCCCTGGGAACCCTAGGGGTCTGCCTATAGGACAAGGTTCTATGTATACAGTGAGGGTCTGCCTAACAGACAAGGTTCTATACACTAAGGTTCTATACACTAAGTTTCTCTACGCTAAGGTTCTATACACTTAGGTTCTATACACTAAGGTACTCTACACTAAGGTTCTATACAGTAAGGTTCTATACACTAAGGCTTGTATACAGTGAGGGTCTGCCTAACAGACAGGGTTTAAGGTTTTATACACTAAGGTTCTCTACACTAAGGTTCTCTACACTAAGGTTCTATACACTAAGGTTCTCTACACTAAGATTCTATACACCATGGCTCGTATACAGTGAGGGTCTCCATCATCAAAGATATTTTTTTATATATATTTAGTTTAACACGCACTTATTGCATGTGTTTGACGGCGTAGATGGAAGTTAGTTTAAGCTACATATGCAAAATAGGTGAGAAAATGTTCTTTTTCTGAAAAAAGTATTTTCTAGAATTGTGACGGAAACACCAGAGTAGAAGATATATTATCCATTATGATTTGGTTTATTATGTTAATCTACTATCTTAAAATTGGTCAATAAAAAAGATTTTAACATGCTTGATAGAAAGCTATATTTATATTGTGCATAATTCACAGCAGGGGCTTATATAAACAGGAATAATTTGAATGGGGAAATTCCATTGACAACATGTCACATTATCTCTTACAATGTGTTGCCATAAAATCAACAACACAGCTAAATATAAGTGTTAGAAACCTTATATCTTACAGACATGTTTTAACTATGCAATCTGAATACTGTAATTGCCATGGAAGGCAGAATAGGAGAACGGTTTTAAGGTGGAATTAGATGGGGCTGGCAATTAGTTTTAGGTTGAGAGAACCAATAGACCGACATTTTATAATTAGATGTATAAGACATTTCTTATTTTTTTAGAAGGTTTGCTCTAACATCCTAAATTATTTCTTGGGCCGGAAATATTGTTTGTATTGTAGATTACAATGCTATATGTATAACACAGACTTTGGTAACATCTTCATAGGTGTTTGGTGGATCTCACCCCCTCCTGTAATCTAGTTAAATACATTAGCAAACACAAATATACAATTTAAACAAATGAACTCTGCTTTCAAACGAGATTCCCTGTTTCTGGGAACAGCGAAACAAACCTTACATCTGAGTTATGGTCAAAGAGCAGCAGCAGCAACCTGTAAAGGATTACAATTTGCGTAGGTTTCATCGATCCAAAAAGAGTCCATGAAAGAGAAACCAGACAAGTTTAACCACTGGGGGGGATGGATTCATGTTGGTATAACCTTGGTCCCCAAACTCCCCATTAGCACCTTCAAAATGTCACCTCGCTAGGGTCTTTAGATGAGAACATAACTTAAAGTATAAGCCTTATCACGTTAATGAGGAGCTACCTTAATGAGAAGCTACCTTAAGGAGGACCTTAACGAGGAGCTACCTTAATGAGGAGCTACCTTAATGAGGAGCTACCTTAACGAGGAGCTACCTTAACGAGGAGCTACCTTAATGAGGAGCTACCTTAAGGAGGAGCTACCTTAACGAGGAGCTACCTTAAGGAGGAACTAACCCAACAAGGAGCTACCTTAACGAGGAGCTACCTTAACGAGGAGCTACCTTAAGGAGGAGCTACCTTAACGAGGAGCTACCTTAAGGAGGAACTAACCCAACAAGGAGCTACCTTAACGAGGAGCTACCTTAACGAGGAGCTACCTTAATGAGGAGCTACCTTAACGAGGAGCTACCTTAATGAGGAACTACCTTAAGGAGGAGCTACCTTAATGAGGAGCTAGCTTAATAAGGAGCTACCTTAATGAGGAGCTACCTTAACGAGGAGCTACCTTAACGAGGAGCTACCTTAACGAGGAGCTACCTTAAGGGCTACCTTAATGAGGAGCTACCTTAACGAGGAGCTACCTTAATGAGGAGCTACCTTAATGAGGAGCTACCTTAACGAGGATCTACCTTGATGAGGAGCTACCTTAATGAGGAGCTACCTTAATGAGGAGCTACCTTAACGAGGAGCTACATTAATGAGGAGCTACCTTAATTTGGAGCTAATTAAATTAGGAATTACCTTAAGGAGGAACTACCTTATTGAGGAGCTACCTTTATGGTAGATTTAGTTTGTCTTTAAAAAGAGGATTATTTGTCAAGAAGTTTTTGGTTTACAACCGAATATGCCTTCCCTTAATTAATTTGTCGGTCACCTCGCGACGAAAGTCGCGAGGTGACCACCAGACACACACACATGAACATACACACACACACACATACACACACACACGCACACACACACACACACACCACACACTCAACACACACTCAACACACATACACAAATAAGCAAAACACACTCTGATTAATTGAATATAAACAGATCGACCTGTGCATAGTGTGGATATAAGAGTTATATGAATACTGGGATATTTCAATAAGCAGTGATATATTTCATAACATCACAAGCCATTTCTATCGTGTAAATATATTCCTTGCTACTGAATAGTTTTTCTAAAGGTTGTTATAAAATAGCCTTGGGAAATCTTCCAGATAATCAAGTTTGCGTTTCAAAACCACCATCAGTCTGGCCTTGGCGGGGCAGCAAGGTATTTCCACATACGGGCTAAGCCTTATGTGGCTCAATATACTCCAGCAAATCAGATGGAATTACCAGGTACGGCTCTATCTCGCCTCACTTCCACCTTCATGGCCCCTGTGCCCTGGTTCAGCATAGGAGCACACCCGCCATGTTCTGAGTGACGCCTGTGTGTGAAGAGGCTCATCGTTTTGTATAGGTCGGCAGGCTCCAACGCTCCCTGGAGACATTAACTTCAACTGCTGACTCAGCCAATATTTCGTTGATTCTGGAGAGGCTTTCAGCGGGCTGGGGGCCAGACTGATCCGCAGTGAGCAGCAGCATGTGGACTCACGAGATCAGGATGGTCTCATGGGGCGAGTGAGCAAGGGCAACTGGTCATTACTGATAAACCTGTTTAAACCCCTGTAGGCCTCATTAAGGCAGTTCCAAGAAACTAAGATCATTTCATACATGTAAAAAAGATGTGCATTGAAATCAATACAATCTATTGAGAAAAAATATCTAATCCTTGACTGTATTGTTGCTGTACTTAACTATAGTCTGCTTTTTGCTTGTGTGCACGTGTGTGTGTTTTTGTACGTGTGTTCGTGTGTGTGTGTGTGGTGTGTGTGTGTGTGTGTGTGTGTGGTGTGTGTGTGTGTGTGTGTGTGTTGTGTGTGTGTGTGAGAGAGAGAGAGAGAGAGAGGAGAGAGAGAGAGAGAGAGAGAGAGAGTGAGAGTGAGAGAAAGGGAGAGAGTGAGAGAGAAAGAAGAGAGAATCGGAATGAAAGGAAAAAAAATAGTTATGTAAATAGGCTTATTGGCATCAATATTTATAATTTAAATCTTTCTGCCTCAGAGGTTTCTGATCTGAGTAGGCTACACTGCTTTTAGAATGTTGAGCTCCGCTGAGTTTCGAGCTCTGTGGTCTTTCTATGGGGGACTTATGGGGGAGGAAATTTGAGTTTGAACCCAATGTGTGCAACGTCAATCAGCTTTGCTATTCAGCCACCACCTTTCCGCCATACCCACACCTCCACATCACATATACCAGCAGAGAACGGGTAGACATGAGAGGGGAACAGGACACTAAACATCTCGCTAGCTAGCCAGCTAGCTTTGAAGGAGCTACAGTGTCATTCCCAGAGGCCGGTCATCAAAGGGAATGGAAACATGGAGCACCAGGATCAAAGAATTTCTGCCTAACACACTGACACTGCAGTGGACGGACCGTCCAGCAATCCCTCGCTAGGGTTCAGTTGGTGGACATCACAAGAGAAACATGTACAAGTACATTGCTCATTTCTGTTGTTAGCGTCTGTACTTTCAATATGTTGATGAACAACTATGCCGTTTATCTCTGCATCTGTTTAATATCTCCCACCACATCTTGCCCTTTGTGCGTTATCCTGTTGTCTGTAGGCCATTACTTTCGGGAAGTTCAAATGTGACTTGTCAATTCCTTTGATATGTGACCTCCAAGTTTCCCTGGCTCCTGCCCTGCTTGCTACATTTTGTCTGGGCTCTCCATCTCCCTGAATGGACGTTTTGCTACCTTTATATGAAGAAAAACCCAATAAACCAACAAGTTCAAAAACGTCTAGTCATTCACTGTGGTCTCGTCCAACATTCGTTTGCAGTGATTTCTTTCCCAAACTGCATGCTCAAATTTGAACGCCATGGTTTTGATAAATGACGCTCTAAACGTGTGTATTTAATGACCAGGTCCCTGCATGCCTGTCTATCTGAAGGCCCGGGGAGCCGCCAATAGGCTGTCATTATTTCTGCATAATTGCTGCATCATTTGTATGACTAGATAAGCACTTACACTTCAGAATGATTGATATATAATTCCACATTACAGTGATCGTACACTTGTTTGATTTGTTCACAGGTCTCCTTTCTCCCGTATTCGTCCGCACCTCGCGTAGATTCACTGATCCCAGCAGCCAGATAAAGCCCTGTGCAGGGACATCATTTGAGCCTGTGCTGCTGAAGCACTACAGTAGCCTAATTATTATCGAACTCTGTGGTGCAGTTTGCATGTTTAGACAACCGCAGAAAAAGACTGCGGTCCATTCAACGTTTTACGATGCAATTAAACCAAGAAGTCCACCATCATAAGAAAACGAGTGGTGAGCAAAGTCGGCAGTGGACTTTTCTCTTAGGCCTATAATTAATGCTTTCATTTTCCTCCCTTCGTGTAGTGCTTGACAAATCTATAAAATCGTCCACTAGTCGGATGACACTAAAGTAGCAGGGCCCACAACTTTTTTCTTGTCCACTGGCTCTAACTACTAGTTAATACAAATACTAGTTTATCCATGAGCCCCCTACCACAGGGAGCGTGTGGCCACGCCCCCTGCAGCGTGTGGCCCCGCCCCCTGCAGCGTGGGGCCCGCCCCCTGCATTGTGTGGCCCCGCCCCCTGCAGCGCCGTCTCTGCGCTGTGATGCGTCGTGGAGCTGATCTACGTTCTTCATCCGAGCATTGTCCCTCGGCCCTCAGGGGACGGCCTGACCCGGGGAGGTCAGGCCGCTACAGCTGAGGGACACAGCCTTCCTCTGGGCCCCTGCGCCGCTGCAAAGGGGCCCCCAGCAGGACCTGCAAACACATGCAGGACGGGGTCAGTCTGGCCCCCATGCTCGATTCTACGGCCCTGAGTCCTGAGGGGAACAGCTCTTTGCATAGATCTGACGGGAGGGGCAGGGGCAGCCATACAGTGTGCTGTAGGCCGTCTCAGTACGCCCTGAAGTGCCGGACGCAGCCTAGTGTTTTGACCATCAAGCACCCTAGTTCATAGATCCGTCAGTTCTTGGGGAACCATGGTTGTGTAATACAAGCTGGACGGGCACTGCTCTGCCTTACTGTACTCCCCCCGCCTTGGGCCCTTGTTCATACCTCAGACAGCGATTGCAATAGACATAATGCATCTCTTTGTATTTTTTTGATGTATTTTTCAAGTCTATGTATTTGTGTCTATCTGTGTGTATGCGCACGTGTGTGTGTGTGTGTGTGTGTGTGTGTGTGTGTGTGTGTGTTGTGTGTGTGTGTGTGTGTGTGTGTGTGTGTGTGTGTGTGTGCATGCGCGCATCTCTCAGGTGAAAGACATTAATGTTAGATGCAGGAGCTGCTCCCGGTTATTTGCATGGCTTTGCTAAATTAATATTTTATTAGTGCCGGATGCCTCGAGGCATAGAAGCACCAGCATTTAGAAAGTGAAGATGCCGGTGCAAGGGTACACAGCAAAGTAGGGGTGTAATTCCCTACACACACACACACCACACACACACACACACACACACACACACCACACACACACACACACACACACACACACACACACACACACACACACACACACACACACACACACACTAATGAGCAGTTACCCTCAGAACCCTCAATCAGGTGAACCTTGTGTGTTGACAGGTGGGCGGGGCGTGTGACGAAGAGCCAGATCAGACGACAGTAGATCATGCCAGCCCAACACCCTGATCCAGGACTCCATCCTTTAGTTCTCTGGAGAAGCTCATTACATCCCCCCTCTGGCCTTCTCCTCCTTTAGCATATATATATATATATATATATTAGTATAAAGGACTTCTCTGACACTATATGCAGAGCTCCTGTATGGAGAAGTCCCACCTCCCAGACAAGAACAAGCTGGTCTAAAACTGCTTAATGAGCACCTTGCCGATAACCTGAAGACGCTCCTCAAAGATTGCCGTGTTTACAACAGATTAAATATAGACTAATGAGCGCTTTGGGGAAATGCGTAACGTAGTACAGTAAATTGATGTAACGTCAGACCGCAGCTCCATTGCCCCAGAGTATTAGCAGTACTCTGAAAGTATATTAACAAAGCTTTCCCGGCTCTAAATTAGATATTCGTTGATAACGGATCCAGTTAGCACCTTTTATTAGCCTACAATTCGTAGGCTTGAATCTCTGTGAGTGAAAGAGGAGATCTCCAGAGGGGCCAGTGTCCATCTCTTCCCTCATATCATATATAAGAGAAGAAGACTATTACTGTCAACGGCATTTACATCAGATCGATCTTTCTCTACGGTGCACTACAGAGCAATATAGCAGAAGATGTAACCAATTGTTTTCTGGCACAGAGCATGTACAATAAACAAGAACAACGCTGGGCAACCATAGGCGCGTGCGGATACTGTCTGTAGATTCTAGTAATTTAACACATTTCGGCTGCCTGTAGACTCAACTCATAATAGAACACATTTCAAACTGCCTGGAGACTCAACTCATAATAGAACACATTCAAACTGCCTGTATACCTCATACTCATATGGAGCAGAGTCATACTTTTTGTAGACTCAACTCATAGTGGAACAGAGTTCTACTGGCTGTAGACTCACTCATATGGAACAGAAGTTTTACTTCAGGAGAACGTTGTTATTCAAGGAAATGTCAAGAGCACTAAAATACCAGAGATGTACTTGTGTGTGTGTGTGTGTGTGTGGTTGGGTGTGTGTGTGTGTGTGTGGGGTGTGTGTGTGTGTTGTGTGTGTGTGGTGTGTGTGTTGTGTGTGTGTGTGTGTGTGTGTGTGTTGTGTGTGGGTGTGTTGTGTGTGGTTGTGTGTGTGTGTTTCGTGGTAGGTGTGGGTGTGGGTGTGTGTGCGAGGTGCGCAGTGCATGCATTGTGTGCGTTTTCGGCAAAGAAGAAAAGGGAGAGGAAAGGAGAAAGCAAGAGAACAGATAAAGAAAAAGAACAGAGATCAGGAAAGGGAAAGAGGCCGTGACTGACAGGAGAGAGGGGAGGAACAGAGTGAGTGACAGAGGAGGAGAACAGAGAGAGGGGAGCATTGGAAGAGGAAAGCAGAGTAAATGAAGGTCAAAACTAATGAACAATGGAATAATGAGAAGGAAAGAGAGAGAGAAAGAGAAGGTGTAGCGAGGGAGGGAGAGAGGATGGGAGGCAGGGGGAAAGGGGAGGGAGGGATTTCTATAGAGAGATTTGTTGGAGTTAAGGAGATTCTCTCCTTCATCTGCTTCAGTTCTCTGTCACACACGAGTTTCTGTGTTTGACCTTGAAAGCCCAAATGACCTATGTACCTACAGAAGCTGGTTGGGGGGTGTAACCACAGTAGTATGTGGTCTCAATGCAGATTG
>NC_079420.1:15431684-15504184 GCF_026213295.1 Gadus chalcogrammus
ACAGAATCTAAAAGTCCCAAAATAGAACAATAATCATCTGTATATTTAGTTATTTGTTGCCTCTATGTAGTGATTTTGTCTATTTTACCCAAATATATAAATTCATATTTATATTCGGTTGATCAGACGGGTCAAACAAAACTAGTGGCAAAATGAAACTCTTCAAGACATTGAAATCAATGTATTGATACCCTAGTTTTTGTCTCCCAGTTTTGTATTCCCAGTTTGGTTGCATCCCATTACTCAAAACAAATGTGCAAAATAGATTCTTCGGTCAGATTTTATTAGAAGGACAAGTCCCCCAATAGGTCAAACGATTTCAAACTCTGTCACCCCAAACCTTGTGCTGCACAAACAGTTTTGAATGGTTTCAGCGTTGAATGCTGGTGCCAAACTAAGGCCCAATCCCATTTCTACCCCTTACCCCTTCCCCTTACCCCTCCCTCTTGTTTTGAAGGGGTAAACAAAACAAGGGGAAAGGGGTAAGGGGTAGAAATGGGATTGGGCCTTAACCACCCTTAATGAAAGACATGCTAAACACATGAGAACTGATTCATGCTCGGTCTAATCTGTGTCCTGCTGCAGCCGTGGCCCAGCGTGTCCAACCTGGCCAAGGACTTTGTGGAGCGCGTGCTGACGGTGGACCCCAGCGAGCGGCTGACCGCCGGCCAGGCCCTCAAGCACCCCTGGGTGGTGAGCATGGCGGCCTGCTCCTCCATGAAGAACCTGCAGCGCTCCATCTCCCAGAACCTGCTGAAGCGAGCCTCGTCGCGCTGCCACAGCACCAAGTCGGCCCAGTCCACGCGCTCCAGCCGCTCCACCAAGTCCAACAAGGCCCGGCGCGCCCGCGAGAAGGAGCTCCGGGAGCTCAACCGCCGCTACCAGCAGCAGTACAACGGCTGACACCTAAGCCGCCTCGCCCTTCGCTGCGGCTCCTGCCTGTGTAGGCTCCTGTCTGGGGCAGTACTTTCACAGGGATCGCTGCAGCTTAAAGTTGCGGTGTCCAGCGTCCCCCAAAGCCATCGCCATTGCCCAATAGGCCGGGGGCTGTGAAGATAATATATGAATTGAAGCCGATATATTTAGATTGACCCCGTCAATGGGGTTGTGACTCACTGTTGCCGGTAGCAATGCGAGCATCATGCGTGACTCCCGGTGGAAGTGTGCAGTACGGGCAGCATGGAGGCGATGTGATGCATTATTTTGGTGAGGAGCTCGTGGACTATAATGGCAGAACGTGTCCCTTCCAGGTGGTGTAACCACCACAACAGCACTGGGAGAAACATGGAGAACCTTTGGCTGCATCCCATTCTGTGTCTCTCACCCATCCCCCCCAAGGCTGAGGTAGACACGCTTCCCTACTCCCCCACACGTCCTCCTCCTCACCTGTTCCTCCTCCTGCTGTCCTCCTCTTCACCTCCTATTCCTGGCCTCCTCCTGTGCTGCCTGTGCCTCTGCATATTTATTTATTATTACTGACCTTACTATTGGTTTCCGTTCAAGCGGTCACTGGATGATGGCCGTCTATGATAATCTGTTGAACAGAATTCTTGGTACTGTGGTAGGTAGAAAAGGGTTGCCTTTTTATGAAGAGGACTGAAAACTGCTTTTCTTGTTCATTTCATTGTTGAAAGAAAATTGCTGTGAAATAATTATTGTGCGACTTGAACAGATGGACAAGTACAGCCAAACTTTATCTGAAGAGCTGGGAGACCCAGCCCACTGCAACAACTTGGATATTGTTGAAGGCCAACATTCAAATACATACGATCCATCAGGACTCATGCCTAAGCTTTTCATATCTTGCGTTTTGCTCCATTCAAATAACACAACTGCAGCTGGCTAAAACTTGGTATATTGTGAATCTTATGTTATTTTTTTCCGCCTACATGTCATTGTTTAGTTTTTACTTCAATCAGCATTTCCCATTGAGAAGCCGTTCAGAATAACAGGAGGGCAACCACAGTTTCAATTGGTCCTACCAAAGATATTTTTACGATGAGAATGAACAGTCGATGGCTATGTTCGATGGCTGGTTTATCAAAGCAGCGCATACTTCTTAGCTGGAGTCTCCTAACATGTCCTACTAGGTGTATTAGATCTGTTTAACAGAACCCTAGTATATTGTACGTCCCCTGCACATATTGTGGTCTTATCAATATAAAAGGATATGCCGTCCGTCTCACTGCACTCTCTGAGTTGGTGTTAAGAGTCCTGCGGTTTAATGGTGTTTTTGTATGCTCTTCTTGCCTGTGAGTCTGACACAACCACCTGCCAACCCACTACGTTTAATATTATTTTATGCGCTTAACCATTTCCTCATTCCTGTTTTTGAACAATGTGTATCTGTGGTCTCAAAACTTCTACACTTTTTAATGTGAAGATTATGTTAACGTGAGGTATTAAAGGAGATAAATCTTATAATTAGAATCGTTTGAAGAATCCATGCTGTAAATACATTACAGTTACGTTTGCACTTAAATTCAATGACATTCTAAGGCTTTGGGATTAGAATTGATATCAGCAGTGAAGGACCTCTGGACTGTAGTTTAATGCCACGCCTCGGCCCACCTCTGTCTTCGCCTCACATGGGATTGTAATATTGCTTGGTGCCTATTCAAGTTAATAAATGTTGGATATGAATTGTTAAAACAAGTACAAAATACATTTTCCTATTTACCAACTGTATTTTCCTAAAAACCCTATGTATGGGGCAAGTACCATTGTACATCTAAAAACGTTCCGTTAAAAATGCAAGACCACGGCTTGGCTATATTTGTTTTGGTCAGTGGTTTTCCTGTTTTGTTGCAAAGCTCTTCCTAGGAAAGGTCATGTTGAGGTTAGTTTAAGAAAACAAAAAGTATACAGTGACCAGAGGTTTGGAGCCAAATAGAAAGAGTGTGTTTATAGTGCAATGGTGTCTGTGATTATGAAGGCTTTTACAGTACATTTCCCTGTATGCCTTATTATATCAATTACTCCCGTGAGCAGTTTGCTATGAGCTGGCCTGTTATTATAAACCTTATATTTTGTGAAGTTTTTATAAGTGATACTGGAAATCTAACCGAGCCACATCAACTGACCTCATTATTCCTTTTTATGTTGGAAAATGATTTTGTTATTTTGCTTCTTCTTGGAATGTTCCGTCATCTTCCTCGCCCACGAGACGTGAGTGTTGACAGGGACCACTTTATTTGAAAACAAAATAAAACCTTGGGATAACACCCAGCAACACCTTCTATGGGCCATGTCCCAAATGTCCCATTCTGGATCATTCCACCAGTCCAGGTTCATCTGATGCTGTCTCTCTTACCCTCTGACCACACTAGCCAGCGCAACACCTTTATGTTGTTGTTTTTTAATCTTTCACATAGACAAGGACATCGGAACATCTAAATGGGTTCTAATACAGTCTACAATTTATATATGTGCAAAGACGCAACATGGAAAAGACTGCTGTTTGTGGTTTGAAACTAAATTCAGTGACCTCAATAATTAATCTTAATTCATGATAGATGACAACATGTGTTCTAGATCATAACAACCATTATCATAAACAAGTTGCGTTTCAGTCATTGGTAAATAAGGGAATTATAAATTTGGCATAATGATACATCATGCCAAGCTATTAGTTGGATTCACACAGAATCAGAACTTCCAGAACCATTGCTGAATGTCAAGTTTATACCAATGAATTACTTAAGTATTTGTAAACCGTTTTGTAGAATGTAAACAGACACATTTGTACAACTGTTTCCTCTAATCTTTGATATATACTTGTGATTTTGTGTAAATGCTGTCCTGAATGAAGTAGCCAATGCAACACTGTTACTTAATTACAGTTGTTATTTGTATTATTTGCGTAAATGAGTATCCCTTAACACATCCCTTGTTTTTCTTACTTTTGTTATTTGTTTTATACAATGAACTTCTTTGATGAGTTTTTGTTTTATGGATATGTGCCAATAAATGAAATTGGTGATGACATTTTTTCTTGAAGAGGTATTGCATTCCTGATGTCAGTGTTTGCAGGAGGCATCTTTCTGCTTCTCATATTATGCTACTTATGACTTAAACCAAAATACATTGCAGCTGCTGCTTCTGTATACTGTATTGTAATATGTGGTTCGTTCAGAGTTGTGTTTTTCCTTCAACCCAATTTTATCTCTGTTTAATTATACCACATCATCGTACATATTCTGTAAGAAAAAATCGACAGAATACTGATTGACTACATGACAAACCCCTGGCAAGTTTAGCCATGGCAGTATATACCTAACAGGATGTGGAACCCTCC
Source organism: Gadus chalcogrammus (assembly GCF_026213295.1). Lineage (NCBI taxonomy): Eukaryota > Metazoa > Chordata > Actinopteri > Gadiformes > Gadidae > Gadus > Gadus chalcogrammus. Next base: position 15,435,982 of record NC_079420.1, read on the forward strand.
CGTATGAAGTGGCTATCAGGCTCCCTCTACAGGCAGAACGTTGTTATTAATGCAACAAAGGCCAGTAGAAGTGCAATCTCTAAAACATGAACTTAATCTCTCGTCTCATTCCTAACCTAAAACCTGAATTGAATCAGCTCTAACCTAATTTCTAAACTAAATCCTTTCTACCTAACAGCTGAACTTAACCATCTCTTACCTAAACCTTACCATCTCTCGCCTAATTTATAACCTTATCATCTCAAACTTACAACCTTACCTTAACCACTTCTAACCTATTACCTAAACCTATCCACCTCTGACTTACTAATCAGTCAACTTTACCATATCTACTCTTACACCTAAACCTAACCATCTCTGACTTACTAATTCCTAAAAGTAACCATCTACCCTGATAACTTAACTTAACCATACCTTACCTAATGCTAAAAACTTAAACATCTAACAAGTTAAAATTATAAATGTATTAATGTAGTTAGTTCAACTTAATTTCCCAGAACTGTGGTCCCATGAGTGATGTCCTGAAACTGCAGCCTTAATAGTGTGCTGCTGCACTTGCAGGAACATACGGTACTAGTGAATGCAAGGCTTCTGATGATTCTCCCCCAGGCAGCAGGGTTGCCAGATTGGACACGATCCATCTATTATTTTAAAAGCAACCTTTTTTTTTTAAGATGATCTAACCGTGGCAAAAATCGGTGCAAATAAAACTCCGAAGAAATATGTACAACCTTGACAAGTTATGAAAGTATTAAAGCAGAACCGGCGCACATTCGAAGTTGTTCTGTTTAGTCAACACAAATCTGGCAACCCGATCAAATAGACGTCAGTGTGGTATACGGAGGAGTTTGCTTCTGGTAGCTTTTGTTCAGTTGCTGTTAAACTACAAATCAGTCTATACTTGATATAGCACTGACCGTAACAACATACATGGACAGACATTTATTTGAAAAGCGAGCCATTTAGGTAAGTAGGACCAAGTAAATGCTGTTGTATCCCACTGCTTCAAGACATTATGCTGCTAGCAAGCTAGCGTTGCGCATGTGAGAGTGATGGGGTCTTCAAGCTCCTTGTAGCAGGCTGGCATTAGCACGCTTCGTTGTTTACATTATTGCGGTACATTGTTCTCTCTCTCAAGTAAATACTCGAGTGGTCTGATAGACAATATGTCATATGTGATCTATTCTCTGTAAACCTCAGATATACTGTGTTGAGGCTTATTCTCTTAGTTTATAGGGTGAAAATCACTAGTGGATCTGGACATAACACCAAATAATACCATATCTTTATTTGTGTTGACTGTTCGTTTACTGGCTAAACGTTTTGTCTGTACTACTACTGTTTTGTTAAAGATATTTGGAATCAATGAGCGTTTGTTTTTCCTGTGGTCATGTTTTGCAAGCAATGCCTGGTAAAGAGACACTGTCTCAACAAATGTTGATGAAATTAGCCAGTTACAATGAACGAGTATATTCAGAAAGTGTAAACTCGTGTGGAACAATTTCAAACCAAGATAGAAAGATTTCTACTCTATACCCACTAATCGTGAGCAAATATATTGGGCGCTATCATCCATATACGTTATTCCATAATAGTATATCTGGAGATGGTGTTGGTTCGCAACGGGCTGATTGACACATTTAACGTCAAAAGTAAAGCCATTTGCTGCCTTTCCTGGTCTTTGATTGCAGGGAATGAGAAGTGTGCTAGTAATCTAAATAAAAAAGTTAAATGTTCTGTCTTTTATAATTTTGCAGTGTGGTGTCTTGTTTACACAAGCTGTCACACCCTGTCGTTTACAGCCCTGCCGTACGCAATATGGCTATTTTTACAACCATGGGTCTGAACCAGTAGTCATTAGCTCCATTGTTCTAGAGGCAGGGATCTTTCCCCAAACTTCAAAGCAGTGATTTGACGTGTTAGATGTAGGTTAATGCATCTTTCTAGAGTAATAATAGTTTATCCATCTTTGTTCAAGTGAAATTGTACACAGATTTACAGTCCACACTGTATAAGCCTCCTACCCACATCAATCTTCCTTACTAGGAAGAGTCTTAGTGTCATAAATAGACGCTAAATAAAATAACTGCCACCCATAAGTTACTTAATTGTAATTGCTTTCCAAAAGTGCATATGTTTTTGATATGCAGAGTGTCACTACTGGTTTGTCTAGACATGTTGATTGAATTAACAGCCTCTTATCTCATCAGGCGTTGTCCAGGAAGGGGTGGAGGTCTTGGCTAGGTATTATAAAAGCCTAGTTTGCTGTTTGCTGCTTCGGTAGCCTCCGAGCTGATTTACGAGAATGTGTTTATTGTAGCAGTATTGATGTCATGTGGGAATGCCTTGGGCGTTTAGCGATAGGTTTCCATTTTGCTATTGTGAAGCTCCTGTCTATCTGGTAGCTCCTCCTCAGCCCAGGGCCCTTGGAGCTCTCGGTGCCATGTGCTTGACATGGCACCGATTCCTCTTTCTCTGCCCTCACTATCTTCATTATGATTGATTGTGTTTCAATGGGTTATGAGCGTGTATCCTTGTGCTCTATTTGTGCTTGTGGAGTAAGGGAATAGACAAGATCCGCCGGAGGAGTATTCTGTGCGTATGCCTTATGGCTGTGTTACTTCCTGACATAATTACTTTGTTTGTTAAAACAAAAATGCCTAACTGTACATTTACTTTTCTAGGAATCAAAAGACGACCCTGGATTGAACCAAACTTGTCACTGGTTGGACCGACGCTAATCCTCCACACATTTCCACTGGTTTTAACGCATCGCTTCTCAAGATGAAAACCATGTCTGTAGTCGGGCTCCACCACTGACCTGCTAACTGCACTACAAACATGGAGAGGAAACGCCGAAAGAAATGAATCAAGCTGCTCAGGACTTAAAAAATGTGGACTCAATCACCGAGCTCTGGACTTGAAATGCTGGGTCCCAATTCTTAACACCGGATCCTGCGTTCAGTAACACTTAATTCATTACCCAGCCTTACCCCTATCTAATGGTGTGGGTCTACCAAGGAACCGCCATGCCTCTGCATCCCATCGGGGTGTCCCTGTTGTTGGGGCTGCTGCTCGGCCTTATGCCCATGGTGGGAACGGAGGCAGAGGGCGGAGCCCAGCAGCCCTATGACCCTCCCACCAGCACAGAGGCCCCGCCCTCCGGCTCCAATTGCTCCGACCTCACGGTGAAGCTGGAGTTCTCCACTCGGGTGGTGGAACACGGTGAGGGAACATGGGTTAATTCTCTAAAAAGTCCCTTGTTTCTCTTAGGTTCTGTTTGGGTTCGAGTCCTCCTGAAGCCTTTTCATTAGCTAGCGTTGGAGGAGGGGATCCCACAAGATGTTTGTCTGAGCTATTCCTTTTGGACACAACATGCCATCAGTGGTGGTATCAGTATTGCAGGCATTGTGCTGAGGAATAGATTGCAGCACAATAAGTCTGGTTCACGTTACTTGTTTTTCTGCTCTCCCACATATCATCTTGTCAGCAATATAAAAGCAAGCAGGAGTGTGTTGTTGTCTCTGTATTTAGAAATGTATTGTTATGTAATACAGGTGATGCAGGTCTTACTACTGGGATTTAATCATTACCCAGCATCATTGTGAGTGTAATGCTTTTCATTCACTTGTCCTATATTAATGGGCTGTTTAATCTGCAACTCCCCAGCTGCAGAGAGTTTCAATACGCTTACAGTTTGTCCTTTCTTTACATTATTCCTGGAGTTTTATTGTTGAGATGGTTAGGTATGTCATGCTCGGAGATGGTTTGTGGCAGGATATCTGTGAGTTTAACCCGCCCATAGCACAGCCTTCTATCATACATCTCATTGAGTTAGAAAATTATTATTATGTCCACAAATGGATAATAGACCAAGAGGTAGATCATATTTGGATATTTCATGAAATTCATTCATCAATGTTTGCCCACAGTTCTTGTGTTTCTGGTTTTTAGTTTTCAATATTGTTAATTATCTACACCTTAAAACCGTACCCACCGAACCCTTATCATTTATATCACATGCTCTATAAATATAAAGCATTATTGGGAATACGTGCATTCAGCGCGCTCTGTCTCATAACTTGTCTGTTCCATATGCAAACAGTCTTCTTTATTTTCCTTAATTTAAATAGGCTTTTTCTGCACTTTGTTAACGGGTCAGTGAAGACACAGGAGAGAGTGTCGGCAGCAGACATAGGGAATGTATGCACCGCCCTGCAGGTCGGACTCAGAATCAGATCTGAGTTGCTCAATTCTGGCCAGCTTGTTAACACACTGGCAGGCCGGGCCGCTGGGCCGCCTACACAGACTGCTTCCTAACACGGCTCTCCTGCTCTTCCCTCTGCGCAGAGTACATCGTCGCCTTCACTGGCTACTTCTCCGCCAAAGCCCGTAGCCTGTACATCAGCAGCGCCCTGAGGAACGCTGCGGACGGGGTCCTGGAGTGGCACATTGTTCCCCGGGAGAACCCGGCCTCCGACTTCCCCAGCGACTTTGAGGTGGTCCACATGCGGCAGGCGTCGCATAGCAACCTGGTGACGCTGGAGGACCACCCGTACATCAAGCGCGTCACTCCACAGCGCAAAGTGTTCCGGACCCTAAAGTACACCCCATGTGAGTCGTCGATGCTCGCATCATGCACATTGTATGGATTCACTGTTTTCATTGTTGTTATTTGTGACGGCCATTTGTATTTTTTGAGAATGCTGATATCGTATACTCTGTTTCAGTCTGTAATGATTTGAATACTTTAGTTTGTCTTGATCAAGGAAACTTTAGCCAACACTTTGGGCTCTGGTTAGTTGCAGTCCTAAAGTGTCATATTTTCAGCTTTAGTTTATTTCACGAGCAGCATTGCCTATTTCACAATTATTGATTGGCCTCTGACCATAGTCCATCATTATATCTGTCGGTCTTTCTCTCTTGCTCTCTGTACACTTGGTATGAGGTGTGTGGGTGTGGGCGTGTGTGTCACTGCAGTCTGTGTTTGTGTAGAGGAGGTGTGTGTTTATTATTGCAGTGTGTGGAGTTTGTGTATGAACTTGTATGTTGTTGAATACCACACACACACACACACACACACACACACACACACACACACACACACACACACACACACACACACACACACACACACACACACACACACACACACACACACACACACACACAGAGCCACACACTAGAGATGGTGTGTGTGTCTGAGAGCCTGTGTGTGTCTGTGTCCCTACACGGGGGATATGAAGCCAGAAACACAGGGTGTCTGTGTTTCCACATGGAGGAGTACTAAGTGAAGCTGTCTGGGGGTGGGGTTGCTGATCGCCTGCTGTACCTGGCGATGGATGAAAGCTTTCAGTGTGTCCTGAAACACACAGCTTTCGGCGCGAGTCTTTCGGTGCCAGGGTTACGAGGCGGTGGTGGAATCTCAAAGTCCATAATGAGAAAGCTAACATTGTTATTGTTCATTGTTTTGTCTTCCCATTTTCCGTATTTCAGTGGCAAAGGACATTGGTTGCCCCACACTTATTATCTGAACACTTTAATTCATGGACAAAAATATCTATTAGACCAGGAAAGGATGGGAGCAATGAACATTAAATTACATCTTTAGGCAGCATGGCAAGAACAGAAGAGAAGCAGAACAGCCTGCCTCTGATTCTTTTTGCTCAAGACCAGTGACGGTTCTTCTTTGAAACCAATCATTCTCAACTGATTCAATGTGTAGGGTTTCATGCACCTATATGGCAATAATGACGGATAGGAATGCACTGATTCTACTTTTTTAAGACCAAGAACAAGTACTTACATTTGTGTACCCTCTGATACCGAGTACCGATATGAGTACTAAATAATACCGTAACAGTTTAAAGAGCCAGAGAATGGTTCAGCAGAGAGATCTCGGGAATAGGGGGTGTGTTATCGCCATGGTCATTGTACTGTATTTGTCCGCGAAGCCCAACCCTCAGACTCAGGTTTTATATTAGTCGATGCTCCTCAGACGGACAGTCCCCATCCACACACACACCGTCGCGGTATACAATACGTTTCCAAAAAGCTCCACTTTCTCTCGAAAGCCACAGTCAACCGCCGCCCAGGCAGAGGTCACACAGACCCCGCCGCCGATCCACCGAGGTCGTAACTTCCAAGCGCCTCTGACGTAACGAGTGGAACCTGCATCGTTTTTTGGGGAAAAGGGCAAAAACATCGGATTCTACCCCTTTTTCCTCTAAACTGGGGGCTTGGTTCAGTATCTGCACCTAAATGGCATAGATTACTATGTTTATGATCATATCAGACCAATAACCATGAAGAAGAAAATAAAATAAAAGGTTATGTTGCGTAAAGTGGTAACGGGTGGTTGTATCTTAGAAGTTTTATGAGTGCAGTATCGGTTCTAAGTACTGGTATTGGTGCATCCCTAAAGACAGATAGTTTGGCTGCTCATATGCAGCCAAACTAAGAGGGAGGGAGGGAGAGAGGAATAGGACTAGGAGAGGAATAAACAGAAATAAAGAGAGGACAAGGATTGATGATGCCAATGAAAGGGAAAGTAATTGCTTACCATGAGGGAGAAAGCCTTATGGAAACGGTAAAAGAGAAAAAGGTGGAATCAGGATGTGGGGCCGTGCTACTGATCGGACGGCACCTCCATTTAAGATGGAAGGAAATAGGGCCCGACCGATTCATCGGCCTGCCGATTTAATCGGCCGCTTATAGCCTTTTTGAAAATAATCAACATCTGCCAAAAAGACGCAGATTACAACCGATTATTATTTTTTATTTTTTTATTTTTTAGAAATGTTATTGCGCTTAGTATCCTGCAGATTGCGCTCCTACTCGCCTTGCTAACTAACAACTTTAGCTGGAGTAAAAAAGAGATTGAATTTTACCGTACAACATGAAAGCACGCTCGCTCAGGCAGCTGCGCGCTCACCTAACCAATGTACACAAGACGCGTTGTTTGAGCATGTTGTGCCTGTTTTTCTTTAGGTCCCAGGCCATGTAAATTTGTTATACAGTGGACTCTAACGGTTAGACCATACTGCTCAGCACGCACGTGTTAGTCACTGCTCACGAGCGCAGCACATTGGGAGTTAGTTATTTATTTTACATTTTACATTACACTCATTTTTGACTGTAAATGTATTCTAAAACACTCAAAGGTTCTGCATTCAATTCACTTATTCGTCAAAAGTGTTTAAAGTATATTTAAGGTATCAAAAACTACGTTTTATAGGCTTTTTTTTGTTTTGTTTTTAATCGGCCGATTAAATCGTAATCGTAATTTTTCTCTGAAAATAATCGGGATCGGCACTCAAAAATCAATATCGGTCGGGCCCTAGAAGGAAACCCCATGAGGTCAGCACTTTGAATCGGTCCTCAGTTGTCTGGTCCCGGCTCTGCGTCAAGCCGTCCATGCTCTATGTCCTCACAGCACCTGAACCCAGCGGCCCTTGCAATGACACTCGTTGGACGGAGAAGTGGCAGTCGTGGCAGACATCCCGCCCCCTCCGGCGGACCAGCCTATCCATCAGCTCCGGGTTCTGGCACGCCACAGGCCGCCACTCCAGCCGCCGCCTGCTGCGGGCCATCCCTCGCCACGTGGCTCAGATCCTCCAGGCCGATGTTCTCTGGCAGATGGGACACACCGGTAGGACCCCTGAACCGTGACCTCCAGCCCTATTGACATGACTTTACCCCTTATGTGCTTTGTTTATAGAGCACCCTTCAGACAAGGTCTTGCAAATCAAGGTTTCACAGAATAAACCTGGACAGATTACTAATAAAATATAATGTGTATGTGTCTGTTTGTGTGTGTGTAGGTTCTGGGGTGAAGGTGGCAGTGTTCGACACAGGCCTTAGTGAGAAGCACCCTCATTTCAAGAACGTGAAGGAGAGGACCAACTGGACCAACGAAAAGACTCTGGATGATGGTGAGAACGGGTGTGATGATGATGATGCTGATGGCAATATTTGAAATGCCAGTTGAAGACTAATATGATATGGATGATGTGGCTATAAATAGTACCAAGAGTGATATGGGTCACTGCTTCCATTCAAAGGATAGACATCAATATGTCTTAAATCTGTGGCACTATGCGCTTGCATGTGTTCCAATATTCCTAATTAATTTTTTTTTTTTTTCATTTTTCTTTTCAGTTTAACAAGATATGGTATATTAATAAAAAGAGATCAGACTGGGCTCTTCATATGTGGACTGTTGTTTTTTGGGCAAATATCTTCAAGCCTACAGTGGAGTTCTGAGTGTTCGCCTGAGGCCTACAGTGCAGTTCTGAGGGAGTTTCTTGCTCTCTCTGCAGGGCTGGGTCATGGCACCTTCGTCGCGGGAGTGATTGCCAGCATGAGGGAGTGCCAGGGCTTCGCCCCAGACTCTGAGCTTCACATCTTCAGGGTCTTCACCAACAATCAAGTAGGTCCACCAATTTTGTCAATGAGTTCATACTAATTCAAAGTGGCATGTGAAGCCAAGTGAAGCCAGCAGAAGAGTCATATATTAGGAGGGTTAATAAGATGTATCAGTGTGTTTTGTGCAGTGGGTGTAGGTGATGGAACTTGAGCGTGTCACTTCCAGTATCATTAGACATGGCATGACCAGTTTCATCATTTCCGCCACCTGTTTATGTATTTCTGAAATGGGTAATATTGGATTCTGCGTACGTGTTAATTGTCCTAATAGCCCCCTCTGTCTGTCTTCCATGTGAGGAGGTGCTTTGCACCACCATGTGATGTATAACCGGTGTGTCCTGGTCCACAAGGTGTCTTACACTTCCTGGTTCCTTGATGCCTTTAACTACGCCATCCTGAAGAAGATCGACGTTCTCAACCTCAGCATCGGGGGGCCTGACTTCATGGACCACCCCTTTGTTGACAAGGTGATGTCATTACCTGAATCCCTACTTTATTGTTGTGTTAAATGAAACCGGTTATGTATGTAATTGATAGTCAATTAAATGCCTTGTTATTCCAATGCATTAGACGGTGCTCTAAGGCACCGGTGCCAATGCCTCTACCCATTCTTGTGTCACTCAGTTAATTACTAGTGTATCATATTATATGACAAACTTTATCTAACCATTTCTCACTTTTAGGGTCTGTTTTTGTTTTTTTCGTTAGCTAAAGATTCCCCCCTCAAAAATATATGACTATATTATAATGTTAGAATTCATGCTGGCATAGGTGAAATGCCATGGAAATGGTATATGATTTGGAGCCAACGTCTTTCAACAGGATGCATAAATCCAGCTGCAGAACAGCAATCCCTTCGTAGATCCTCCAGGCGCTTAGATACCTCAGTCCAACCTGTGGGTAACGTGTTCCCCGTTCCCTCGTTCTCCAGGTGTGGGAGCTCACCGCCAACCGCGTCATCATGGTCTCTGCTATCGGCAACGACGGACCTCTGTACGGGTGAGTGAGTTGCGCCACCCCTCAGGGCAACGGGGCATGCTTGGATCAGGGTCCATGTGTACCGTGGGTAACCTTGTATCTTTGGTTGGATCTCAGCACGCTGAACAACCCCGCCGATCAGATGGACGTGATCGGGGTGGGGGGCATCGACTTTGAGGACAACATCGCCAGGTTTTCCTCCCGAGGAATGACCACATGGGTGGGTTTCTCTCACTTTCTCTCAACCTCTCTCTCCCTCTCTCACTCTTATGTTAACTCAGTAGAAACAGAGCTGCCGGCCGTGTCCCCAGCCTGCACCCCCCCCCCCCCCCCCCCTCCTTTCATCCACCCACATCTTCTCTCTGAACAGCCGGCTGGATATAAGAAGGCCTCTTAAAGAACGACCCCACTCCCTTCCTCTCCCTGTCTTAAAAGCCCTTCGGTCCAATATCACAAAGACAATCTCTTTCCCTCCATGACCATTTTCATTAGTCACACGTCTGCTCACACATTGCGCTCTGATGCTCTCGCTCTCACTCCCTTTTTGGTTCCCTCTCTCTTCCCCTCTCTTTGCCCAGGAGCTATCAGGCAGCTATAGATTATTTGACTCTCTCTCTCTCTCTCTCTCTGTGTCTGTGCGTGTCTGTTTTCACACGCCCAGGAGCTACCAGGGGGCTACGGCCGCGTGAAGCCGGACATCGTGACCTACGGCTCGGGGGTGCGGGGGTCCGGGATGAAGGAGGGCTGCCGCTCCCTGTCGGGCACCAGCGTGGCCTCGCCCGTGGTGGCGGGGGCCGTCACCCTGTTGGCCAGGTCGGTAACCCCAGTCTCTGTGCAGGGGGTCCCCATCGCTCACGTTAAACGTCCTGGTTTCATCGACTGCCTGTCAATGGACCAATGGACAGTTTGGGTTCAGGCTGCAGATGTTATACAGTGAACAGGCCAGCGTGACCAGACATGTTGAAATGGTTTAGAGTCTGCTTGGTATTAAACCTGACGCCCGTAATGGATGCATTAGACGCACACAGGCACACCGAACCAGCAGTCCTCTCTTGCCTGCAGCACTGTGCTGAACCGGGAGCTGATCAACCCAGCGTCCATGAAGCAGGCTTTGATGGCGTCAGCCCGCAGGCTGCCCGGGGCCAACATGTTCGAACAAGGCCACGGGAAACTGGACCTGATAAGGGCCTACCAGATCCTCAACAGCTACCGGCCCCAGGCCAGGTGAGTGACGAGCACCACAGCCACCTTGTTCGCATTATCACTCTAATATAATTTCATAACTTTCCACTTCTTCTTTCCTAGCTAACAGTGAGGTGGAGAAGATCCTGAAATTTGAATCCCTATGTACTTCATCAAGAACACATTTTGTGTCTCTGATACCGAGTCCCGATATGAGTCCTAAATAATACCAAGAGTTTGAAGAGCCAGTTAAGCCTCTGGTTCAGCGCAGAGTTCTAGGAAAGAGGGGGCGTGTTATCGCCATGGTCGTTGTGTATCAGCGTTAGAATGAATGATTTGTATATGAAATGTGTCCATTTAATTAGGACCCCAAGAAACTGAATCTCCGAAGAGATCCTGAGAGATTCCCTCCCCTAAAGTTGTTTAGGTCTGGATAGATCCCTCACCTGGTTAGGCGGTATCTCACGGAGGCGGAGTCTTTTAACTACATTGAGAATCTGTTCCACATCTATAACTACCCTGATCTGACCCCTGGACCACTGTTGACCTCTCACTCAGCCTCTCCCCCAACTACATCGACCTGACGGAGTGTCCGTACATGTGGCCCTACTGCTCGCAGCCCATCTACTACGGGGGCATGCCCACCATCGTCAACGTGACCATCCTCAACGGCATGGGAGTCACCGGCAGGATCGTAGACAAGGTATGCATGAGCACTGCCGATTTAATGGAACAGAGCCCCCTCTTCACTGTGAGTAAAGCAAAGACACTCTTTTGTGTACCACTGCCCTGAATTCAGAACTGTCCGTTAGTGTCTGGCGGAAAAAGCGGTTATTGGACTCACAGTTGAAAGGATGTAATGGTGGTGCTATGTAGCACATACTCCACCCACACCCTGCGCCCTTGACCATGTAGTAGTATATAGTATATTTTTTGCGTCCTGTCTTGCCGCTCTACCCGGGCTTCACCTCTATCCTCACCCAAACACCGGTTTTCCAGCATCCACGCGACATTCTCATTTTATGTGCTACATGTGTGAAAGGGGCGCAACTCTGGACAGTGTCCAAAACCGATTCTCCGGTCATTGAGGGAAAAGGGCTCGTGTCACATTTCAAAATAGGACTTCAGCAGCCTGGAAATGTTGTTGTGGTACCTGTATTCACTGTGAGCTGCTTTTGGAGAACTGTGATGCCTAACCCTTCCTGCAACCCGCAGCCTATCTGGCAGCCCTACCTCCCCCAGAACGGGGACCACATCGACGTGGCCATGTCCTACTCGGCCGTGCTGTGGCCATGGGCAGGCTACCTGGCCATCTCCATCTCTGTGGCCAAGAAGGCGGGGTCGTGGGAGGGCGTGGCCCAGGGTCACGTGATGGTCACAGTGGCGTCGCCGGCGGAGAACGACGTGAGTGATTTAAAATAAGAACAGGGGAATGTAACGCTTGCTTTGTATTTTTCAGTGACTAGCTTATTTTAATAAATAAATCAAATCGTTTTACGCCTAGCCCTAATTTATATCTGTATTTCGGTCTTATTTAAAAAATGTACTTTTGTACTTTACAGTAACTCCATAAATCAAAGTCAACACTTCTATATGAACACCCTGAGCACTTGGACAGATGGGCCCCTCCCTCCCAGATAGACCTACTCTTTCCAGGGTAGATAGACTAATAACAATGGGGTGCCAGCAGAGGCACATGAGAAGACGCCCAAACATGAATGGAAAGTGTGAGGAATCGTCTCAGGACCTCCTGGCTCTGTGTCATAGTGCTGTCAAGGCGAGGGCTGGTCTCCTCATTGACCTCGCGGCCGTCACAGCGGCCCCCAGTGTGTCAGGTCGTTAAAGGGTTTTAACATTAAATGAATTTGATTTGTCCTCTGCCCCTCCCCAGTCGGTGGTGGGCGGGGAGCTGACCTCCACCGTCAAGCTTCCCATCAAAGTGAAGATTGTACCGACGCCTCCCCGCAGCAAGAGGGTGCTGTGGGACCAGTACCACAACCTGCGCTACCCGCCCGGCTACTTCCCCCGAGACAACCTGCGCATGAAGAACGACCCGCTGGACTGGTGGGTGGAGCGGGAGGCCAACGCTAGGGACGGGATGGAACTAATGTACTCATGAGAAGCACATATAACGGCAGGCTGGAGGCCTTTTTCCACATCGTCGATGTGAAACAGCCTTGAAGCTGTCATGGTTCTCAAAGTGGTTTTATTTGCCTTTATTTCTTATTTAATATTATTTATAGAGTGATAGGCTGGTACCTTTTCCTCCAGAAGCAGCACAGCGATTTATGCAAAAAAAACTGGATCTCAACCAGCGCAGGGTAAACACAGAAAAGATTAGAATAATACTGCAGGCCTACACATACAATTATTAAAGGTTCGACATCTTCTCTCACTAGGAAGATAAGGTAAATATCAATGTGGGCTTTATGCTAAATCTACAAGGCTTCCAAACACCTTTTAATATTGCCCAAACCTGATATGGAAACCTTATCATTTGTGTGTATAATCATCTGCCCTTTTGAGCAATCATCAAAACCAAATATCATATTGTATATCGTGCGATGCACTTTCTTTGCTACTCTATATCCGGTCCACCTTTCAAGCTGTGTGTCGGTGTGTGTGTGTGTGTGTGTGTGTGTGTGCGTGCAGGAACGGGGACCACATTCACACCAACTTCCGGGACATGTACCAACACCTGCGGAGCATGGGCTACTTTGTGGAGGTGCTGGGTGCGCCCATCACCTGCTTCGACGCCAGCCAGTACGGCACTCTGCTGCTGGTGGACAGCGAGGAGGAGTACTTCCCCGAGGAGATCACCAAGCTGAGGAGGGACATCGACAACGGCCTGTCCCTCATCGTCTTCAGCGATTGGTACAACACCTCCGTCATGAGGAAGGTCAAGTTCTACGACGAGAACACCAGGTAGGTTAGCGCGCCGCCGCCTTGCCTCGAGTCATTTAGCCGCGGCCCGCTGGTTGATTTGAAGCCAGAGCCTTGTTGATTGGTTTATTTTGAGACTCCTCTGTTGCTTGTCACACAGCGTGTTCCGTCAAGCTTGCCACTGACAGCGCTGATCGTTGAGTCGTTTTTGGTGTTGTTAAACGCACACCTTTTATGTTGGAAATTAGGTCTGGCAATTATTGAGCTCTGGTCTTTTTTTTTTACCTTGTTTTCTGATGTGATCCTTAGGCAGTGGTGGATGCCGGACACGGGGGGCGCCAACATACCGGCCCTGAACGAGCTGATCTCTGTGTGGGGGATGGCCTTCAGCGACGGGCTCTACGAGGGAGACTTCACCATGGCAGATCACGACAGTAAGAACACACACATTCACATACACATACACATACACATTCATACATACATAAAACGCCAAAAACAACTTAATGATCTGCACTGTCACTGGGAAGCTTTACAGAAACTACTGTGTTTCTTAAAATATAAATATATCTAGATATAGAGATAGATAGATAGATAGATGCTTTCACCTTTTTTTCTATTTATTTCATATTATTTACAGATGCCAAAGAAATGCACCATTATTCAATATAGTAGTTATTTTACTTCCAGTTGAGCAGACATCCTGTCGTTACTTTAAAATTACATAAGAGAGCCACCCTGTTTTTAGGGACTAGATGCCTTGCTTTTATCTCATATCTCATAATGCATCTAATTTCTGAGGTATCTTCCGAATGTTATCTTGTGTTCCTTAACTAGCGGTCCCTGGGTATGTCTTGATTCTCTCTCCCTCTCTCTTTAGTGTACTATGCCTCAGGCTGCAGTATCGCCCGTTTCCCTGAAGATGGAATAGTGATCGCCAAAAATCTTAAAGACCAAGGTATTTATTTGGGCTGTTAAATCATTTTATTTCCTTGAGAATGATAGCAAAGCCTGTCTGCGCTAGTCTGGTACACTGCGAGGAGCTGGAGTCTGTTCAAACGTGTGTGTGTGTGTGTGTGTGTGTGTGTGTGTGTGTGTGTGTGTGTGTGTGTGTGTGTGTGTGTGTGTGTGTGTGTGTGTGTGTGTGTGTGTGTGTGTGTGTGTGTGTGTGTGTGTGTGTGTGTTTTAGGTCTGGAGGTGTTGAAGCAGGAGACCGCAGTAGTGGAAGGAGTTCCAATCCTTGGACTGTACCAAACGCCATCTGACGGGGGCGGCCGTATTGCTCTGTATGGAGACTCCAACTGTATAGATGATAGCCACAGGCAAAAAGGTAAAAGAAAATGGAATCCTGAATGATTGTTTTGAGACAAATTGCTTGTTAAATCTAGCTTTGGTTAGTCAATAATAAAGTATTAAAAGAGGAACTTATGTCAGTTACAGGGTGATGTTTCAGTATTACTAGCCTATGAAAATAAAATAAACGCAATTGTACTGCAAAATGGATGAAACACAAGTACAACACTTAAAAATACGGATTCACTTGCTGAAATAATGCTCATCTCACACACAGCTGCCTTGCTTAACTACTATGGATGGGTCCGAATATTCGATTATTGGTTCACGACGGTCAAAGTCTTTTTTTAACATTTGGACCGTTAACATTTATTCCCATTCAAATAAACAAGAATTAACGGACGGAACTAATGTTGGACAGGTGTCCAAGGGCATTATCCTGCTTCCAACCATGGTCACAGACCATTCATTTATATTTTCATATTTTTTACAATCCAAATATAAAGTTTTTCACAAACCATAACTTTGTTTCCCTGGTAACGCCTGAGGGTTTGACTAATACCTGGAATAATCCACTCTCGTAAGTTTCTTATGCAACGGAAACGTTTTTCACTCCTCCAGTAAATAGGACGGACCTTAGCTACGACTTGGCAACGGGAGGTATTCTAGTCCGCTCAGCTATGCGCTAGAAAGCTAACGTTATGTATTGTACATATTTATAATTCGAAATTTATCCAAGCCTTAATACCACAGATACTCTAGGGTCTATAGCTTATGACTGCTTTGTCTGATTACAGTTTCATTTTTTTTTTACAATTCATTTTTCACAATTTACCAGCACTCGTTTTGAAGACCGAATCACCGCGCCATTCGTTTCAATGGAAATCGCGACGGTGTATACTTTCAACATAAAGTGTACATATTTATAATTTGAAATTCATCCCAGCCTTAATACCACAGATACTCTAGGGTCTATAGCTTATAACCGCGTCCATACCGCGTTTTTGGATTACAGTTTAATGCATTTTTCACAATTTGCCAGCTCTCGTTTTGAAGGCTGAACAGACAATTTGACTCTACCCACTTAGCAGGTCATTTTTTTTTTTCACATTTAAGATAGGCCTACTAATTGATTCCTTGCCGACGATCCATGGCTGCCTTCGTGAATGTTGGCACCCATCGAATAATCAATTATTCGTTCATACCAGCCACCGATTATTTGAGTTATTCACATCCCTATTAACTACCAACAAATTGGTTAGTTTTCACTCTGTAGAAAAAGTGTCAAAGCTGCTGTTTGTTCAAATAGTCACCAGGGATCACAGGCTGGTCACCATTACAAGCTGGTGCCTCACCAACACCTCTCAGGACCTTCTCTAACGTTCCCCTGGTTCTTCCATTCCAGATTGTTTCTGGCTGCTGGATGCGCTGCTGCAGTACACATCTTATAGCATGACTCCGCCGAGTCTGGTCCACTCCCACAGCAGAGTATCGGCCCCTCAAGGCACAGACCGCCCACTGCCACAAAGACTGGAAGGTAAGCATGGTTTTGAATGGTAATTGTCAGATATATATTTTGAATACGTCTCGCATGATAGCATGTACATATGCAATGCAAAAACACTCACGTTATATGTCTGTATATGTTCTACTCTTCTGTAAACATTCCTCCACTTTCCCTCGCAGGCAACCATCTCTATCGTTACTCTAAGGTGCTGGAGCCACACTTGGGCGATCCTAAGCCCCGCCCCTTACCTGCCTGCCCTCACCTGTCCTGGGCTAAGCCCCAGCCACTCAACGAGACAGCGCCCAGGTACGTTCAATCGCACATTATCCTACACACTACATATTTTGTAGTTCTGTAAAGGGAATAACTCAAGCGAGGTGTGTTGTTGGCTGATGTTTTCTTACAGCTATTCTGTTCTTGCAACTCGTTAATAGGTTTTTACCTCAACCAGACAAAATTCTAGAAATTGCTCTCAACTGCGCTTGATGGAGTTTGTGCATTGCCCGCCCTGTATTCCTTCCGTCTCTCACCCTCTCCCTCTCTTACTCTCTTGTATTCCTAGTAATCTGTGGAAGCACCAGAAGCTGCTCTCGGTGGACCTGGACAAGGTGGCTCTGCCCAACGTGAGGCCCTACCGGCCCCAGGTCAGGCCTCTGTCTCCTGGGGAGAGTGGGGCCTGGGACATCCCTGGTGGTGAGTCCAAACCGTCATAAGTTCAATACAAAGAGCTTTAATTCACTTTAAGGTCTAATTCCCGGGGCGCCCCGGTGGCTCGGCGGGTAGAGCGTGTACCATTAAAGGCTCAGTCCCACCGCAGCGACCCGGGTTCGATTCCTGACCGTGGTCCTCTGCTGCATGTCTTCCCCTCTCTCTACTATACCTTCCTGTCTGTTACTCTGCAATAAAAAGGATAGAACCTTCAAAAATATAAAATAAAGTCTAATTCCCCTCAGCTTGATTTTAGAACAACTTTTTTTTTTTGTATGAGCAATAGAGTGAGCGATGTTGTACATGAAATGAGTGAAACTATCACAAAATCCTATGCAAACACATAGGATTTTACCTGTTTTCTCTAAATTACTTATTTCAGTAACCGTGATCAAATGGCATAGATTACCACTATGATGATCATCAGAAATGTTTAAAACAAAAAACAAACAGATTTAGGTTCACTGTCCCTTTACCACCAGACCAGGTCAAAGGTCAGGATCTGACTCTGGCTACATGCCAGACTATAAGCTGCTAAGGCTTGAGACTCCCGATGGTATTGCTGAGTCTGTTTCTCCTTCCACTCACCGGTACCTTCCTGTCTTTGACCTCAGGGATAATGCCTGGCCGCTACAACCAGGAAGTGGGCCAGACCATCCCCGTCTTTGCGTTCCTGGGCGCCATGGTTGTCCTGTCCTTCTTTGTGGTACAGCTGACCAAAGCCAAAAGCAAACCCAAGCGCAGGAAGCCCCGTGTGAAGCGCCCCACCTACTTACAGCAGCAGAGCCCCGCCCCCAACGCCACCGCCACCATGGCAACGGGCAAGAGCCCCACCGTTTGATTGGACCTATGGCTGCTGAACGCGGCCTGATGCGTGGGAGTTGACACCATGAGGCCTAATGCATGGATCATGGCAGTATGACCCATGAACTCTACCGATGCTGAGACCCAAGGGCACAGGAGGGGGAATCCAGCATTTCTTAAACACAAACACTATCAGACTGCTTTCCCATTTTTTTCCATCGGTGCTTGAATGGTTCTGTGCCTAATGGTTATCAAAGTCTGTGTGACCTGTGTGTATCTGTGTAGAGTATTGAGCTGTTTTGGACAGTATTACACACACATTCAATGACACTACATGCAAAACCGACCAGGAGATCAGTCCACTTTCAAGGAAATGGAAAATGTTGCCCAAACCTCTTACATTGTTCATTTAAAGAAAGGGATATTCTTTGCTTGACTTTTCTTTGACCGAAACGTCTCCATGACATTTTTATATTTATTGAATTTGTTTGTATTCAAATGCATATTCCATAAAACTAAACGCGGCAACGCTTTGACATTGACAACCTTTATACATACACACTCACAGGTATTTACAAATGACCCATCCCTTGACCTCATCTTGGTGTTTTTGTATATTTCATTTATTGTCTAAATTGGTATCGTTTTGTCCATCTATGAACTTATGAACAGCCTTTCTGTTAACCTATTTCCTACAATGATTCACGATTTCACTGTATATAAAATAGCATTGACAAACTGTTGAAAATGTATTTCATCAATAAAAAAAAAGGCATCACCCTGGCTCACGTCATTAAAAAGAATCTGGTTTTATAGTAATAGTTCTGAGTACGCATATTTGACATAAACATGAGGTGAAATTCTGTCAATTGTTTCTCCAAAGATATTTTTTTTGGTTGCTTTTATACGAGGTAGTAAATCAAATAATCAAATTTATGATTAGGATCTTAAGGCAATTTCAGTGATTGAAAGACTAGTACGAGTGAAAAATTAATTCTGCTTAGAGACTTTACACATTGGGTCTAGCTGGAACACGCATAAACTCGGCTACGAAGGAAAATCAAAATATATTTATGGCTATATGTTTTATGTTGTGGCAAAGTATCTTGGTCAATCTGGCTCTGTTTTTGAGATAAAAATGTGTATAATTGCAGACTTCAATATTTGCAATGTGCCCGTGCAGGCTGCCCTGGTTTCCTATGTGCGTCACCAACATACATATTCAACCGATTGTTCAAGATGATCATGAAGATAAGGAGGTTAATACCTAATGCTGGTGTTACTTTACTTTTTTTTCCTGTAGTGGATATTCCAACATTATAATACTTCTAGTTGATTTTCTGTTGCATTTTTTTAAACATAGAAATAACATAATGTCAAATTTCTGTATTTTTCGTTGTTATGATGGAAAAAATAAGAAATCCGAATTAAACACTAATTATTGCACTTGGCTGGTGAACTGTTGTATTGCCTATACAGCCATTCATAGTATTAAAGGCAGGATGCATTATTCAGGTAAGAGGGGAAGAATATTGAGGATTTATTTAAGGGATCACATTCCTCATTGAATCCATAATGGTATTTCCACTTATCTACTCACAACACAATTGCTGGGACATTCGAAAAATGTAAAGCCATTTTATCAGCTTCACTGTTGATGCGGATGCTGGATAGATAGTCTCACCAATCATCAAGCTCATGCTGACCTTATCCACATGCTTTAAAAGTCCTCTTCCTTCCTAGCTGTCTGCTTCTCTCAGCTGGTCACCCACCATACCCCACCCACCATCCCCCACCCACCATCAGCCCGACCCAGCTCCACCTGGACCCGGAGGAGCAGACCAGGACGGAGGGATGCTTCAGTAACCCTACCCTAACCCTAACCCTATCTATTTACTCTTCTCATGTCATTCACGTTGTCTGTTGTAACACCAGGATTGTATTAATTTCATGAAGTCTCTCAAAGTAGAAAAAAATAACATTTCAACACCACATGCTCCACTCATTAAGGCTTATCCAAACTCTGTCTACATGTAGCTGTTCACTATTTCAATTGAATTCAGCCGATGGTTAAGGAAGAATTTTGTGCCATTCTTTTGGCTGGATTATAGATCCCATAGGCTGATGCACTGAGGTGGTTGGGCTATGAGCTGGACCCATGGATGCAGGCTGACTGTTTGGGCGGTACGCTGGTGTGCAGGGCTCTAAGCCTAATGGGCCCATCAGCCTGTGAATCTGTCACCCAGCCTCTTCCATGACGGCCCCGTCGGCTGGCTAATCTCCTCAGACCTTGGGAAACTCTGGGGAATGCCCCTGGAACCATCTAACGGCGCTCACGGGATTTTGGGAGAAGTTGACGGCGTGCCAAGAGGTCACATGACCTCATTCCCCTCCTCGGTTCCCAGGTGCAGCGATGCACTGCCAGGGGCCAAGCCGGTCACCTGGTCGTCCCGGTTACGAGACGCCAGGGGCCCCAGGGAGACGTCCAGGCGCATCCGCCGCCGCCCCGCCTCCACTACATCCCTTCCCCCTCACCACAGTTATGAGCTCCACATTGAGATCTGCTGATCCTGCTATATCCTTACTAAATCAACGGTGGATTATCCTCTATATTTTGATGTGCAACGGGGATTAGAGGCGCCTTTGGGTGTTAACTGAATAACTGTTCCATTAGGAATCCAAAATAGTTTATATTTGAATGCATTGAAAACTTCTTCATACCCATCATAAAACTTATAGTCAAAGTGATCCATAAAGGCCATTTAAGGATTCCAATTGTCAAATTGACCGTTTTTTTGTTTTGGTTTTGCCAGCTAATACAATTTCAATCATCCAAATTAAGGGAATAAAGATTAAGTTCCAGAAAACAAATAATTTATAAATGTAAATCATTAGGCCTATAATTTGGTCCACCAATAACATTCACAGTCATTACCAAGTCAAATCTGCAATTTATTTTGGGGTTATGTAATTATTTAATATTCCCAATGCCTGTATAATTCAATTGATATGTGCAATTAAATGACTGTCATGGTTTATGACTTCAATATTGTCTCTTTCTGTCCAAGGCTACTTTGATGATTCGGGAAATAGACAGACCAAACACAACAACAACAACTACTACTAAACAACAATTCTTGATCACTCCTCTTATGTTTTCTTTATTTCCCCTTATTTTCTACCCTGTGCTTTGGTTTCAACCTGCTGCTCTTTCTCTGTCCATCCCTAGAGGCAACCTACCTTATGGTCATCAATTACTGATGTTAAACTGTGTATAATTTGTCATTACGAATGCAAGCCTTGTAGATTATAAGATTATGGCATGACTACGATTATAATGGGTGGTTTAACAAGATCAAATGCAAAGGAGAAGATAGCACGTGTGTGGAAGGGAACGCCTTTTTATTTGGGCATGGCATTAGCACTGCAGCCCGCCTACAGCCCCTCCCTTCTCATTGCATCAGGTCACCTGTCTTAAAGAGAGGGCAGGCCGATGTGAGCACGGCGTTCGACACCTGAGCAGCAAAAGTTTGCGCCAAGAAGTTCGTAATTAGGCCGCGAGCGTGTCCACCCGTTGAAGCATGGAGGAGTTGGCTCGAGAGAGCATTAGCTTACTGACATCTGTTTCAGCCAAGCCCGCGCTCACCGTGGACGGTCCTCAGCTCGGTTCGTTGGGGGCCATTTGTATCATGCTGAAATCTGCCCTGGGCGCCGGGCTGCTGAATTTCCCCTGGGCCTTCGAGAGAGCTGGTGGGATCCGAAGCGCCATCACCGTTGAGCTGGTTGGTCATACGACAGATTTATCTATTATTTTTCACACGTATCCTGTGCCATACTTTGCTGGGTTCTAGCAGGTGATGTCAAAACAATCATTAACAAGTTGGTGAGTAAGAGAGGCTACAATAAGATTTGTGTAACGAAACAACTGGAACACATTTTTTGTGTGGTTTAAAGAAGTAGTGAGATGGTCACTTTCACATAATGGCAATGTTTCATTTTCCCACACACTTCCACACACACTTTTCAGGCCATTAAGTGAGGTCTTTGATAGCATTGAAATGGACCGTCAAGAGGAGCGTACTGCAAACCTCTAGTTTGGAACACAATCTATTTAAATGACTAATTGCTTTAGAGATGTTAATTTTTCTATAACTTGTCAATTTGATTTGAGTAGTTTTTCATTCGTACTTTCGTCTGGGTCTTTGATTTTGACTGAAACCAAAGAGCAATGTGCTTTTTTATATTAGACTATCAGTCCTTTTGACATCTAGGAGGGCCAAGGCTTTTGTTGCTCATGAATTTCAGGGCTTAGTTTTGAAGTGCTGTCGTATTCATCAGAAAACCCTGTATGCTATCTGTGACAAAGGTCTACACTTGACTATTTAAGTCGGCTGGCTATTTCTTCCTTTCATTAAAGGTTTGCTCTGAACAGTGGGTTCATTCCATCCCCGCTGAGTGGTTCTTCTTTAGGCTTCTTCTGTAAAGTGAATACCTACATGACATAATGGTGCAACTATTGATACGATACTGCCTTATCAAGTGACCTCCTTCTCCATGACTGCACGATGTTCACTTAATCCTTTCTCTTGGACAGGAGTATGACTCAAGCCGTTATCAAGTTGTATTATAAGTCTGCTTCAGAGCGGGTCAGGGGTCTGTTGGAAACGGAGCAGTTTGGACATTCATTCCAACTCTGCCATTTAGTTACTACAGCCAAAAGGACCATAAGGAATGGGGACTGACCATTCGCCTTGGAATTAAATGATCTCTTTATTCATCTTGTGCCCATAATGGCCTCCCGCCTACTTTATCCTTTTGACCTCCGACCTCGTCGTCTCCATTAGTGCAGGTTGAGGGGAGCTAACACCGTGGCTGTCAGACATCCAGGCTCCAGTTGCCCATTTTAAATGGGTCCATTGGCCCCTAAACCCTTTTCAATAGTGTTTGGGCTAATGTTATTTCCTGCTCTGTGAAATTTGCAGGTATTGGTCTTGACATGGTTTTACTGGGTTATTTTAGATTTATTGGCTGTTCACATTTCAGTCTGTATACATTTGACCAGCCTAGCTGACAACATTTTATGGACAAAATCATTTTTAGAAGAAAAATGTTAATAAATTAGAGTAAGAGCGAATTCTCAGCTCTCGACTTTTCTCTTGAAAATATGTTTAAATTAGATGAAATTGTAGCTATGCCGCAGTTACCATTTTCACCGTCCCAGCCTATCCTCTTTATGCTCAAATAAATAAATGAAGGACCTGGGTTTGTTTTTTAGTCTTATCTGCTGTTGGGCTACTCATGCCAAGTAGACTGTAATGGTGCAACATGTCTGGTAGGTAATAGGAGAGTTGTTGTGTTTAATTGAATCCGTTTTTCCTCAGGATGAAATTAGAGTTTTGGTTTTAGTACTTTCCCACTGTTCCCACCATATTCAGTTCCTCTTCCCGTCCTGTCCATTAGGGCTGGCCCGAAGACATAATTCCAAGCTTCGAATACTTGTTACGTTTCCAAACGAATATCAGAAAATAGACCTCTGAAGAATAATTCTCATCTAATTTAAACGTCAGTGAATAAGTCCCGCCTCCGAGGCTCCTGGTTCCATCGGTCAAATGTCTACAAGAAATGACATGGGGTTTTTGAATGAACGTACATAACAAACTCTGTAGGTGGCGAAGAAGTAAAAGCTGCTCATGTTTTGAACTACACACTTTTTCCATCTCGATTCCACTTGGGTTTTGGAATTTCGGTGCCGTTAAAGTATCATTTATAATTGTTTAGTTATCGTTTGATGCTAAAATCGTGATTGAAATTCAATTAATCGCCCAGCCCTACCTAGCGCCCTTGCATAGATATTCTCTCACTGGGATATTCAAACAGAATGTCTGGGTATGTTGGCTGTAACCGGAACACGTTTCATCTTTAAGACATGTTCTCGCCATCAGGTCTCTCTGGTGTTCCTGATCAGCGGCCTCATCATACTGGGCTACTCGTCTGCCATCAGCGGCCAGTGCACCTACCAGGGGGTGGTCAAGGGGCTGTGTGGGCCCTCCATCGGCCAGCTCTGCGAGATATGCTACATTTTCAACCTCTTCATCATCTCTGTTGCCTTTCTGGTCATAGTGGACGATCAGCTGGAGAAATGTGAGTAGAAATTTGGCAGGTGAAGTATCCCGAATCAGGGTCCAATTTAACAGAATTCAGTAGTGGTTAGATTTGACCATTTGCCATGGGATAGAGGCATCGTTGCTTTTCAAACAAGTGCTTGGCGGATACATCTTTCCACACTGGGATATAAAAAGACACCATTCTAAAAGTAAATTGTGGATGACTGCAATTGAATTTCAGCCGCTAGATCAGTGGTTCAAAACCTTTTCATTTAAGTGTACCAATAGATGTTAACAAGTATTACTGCAAGAAGGCCGGGAACAGTGGGTAGAAAACATTGGCTAGGCTGCTCAGCAGAACATCGCCGAGTGCATTCAGTTAACACAATGTTAAACTATTGTAAATTTGTCTATTTCAAGAATAAAATCCCTTAGACGAACTACACTTTGGTACACGTACCACAGGTTGAAAAACACTGCACTTTTGTCTCATATCAATTATGGCAATTTATTGCTATCAATGGGTTTATAGCATATATTTGACCTGGATACCTGTAGTCGCCTAGCCTGGTCCTACCAGACTCTCGTACTTCATTTCATTTGCACAGAGTCTGGACCTACTCAATTGACAAATGTTAACTCACTTGAAGGCGGGTGTCTGAAGTTGAAACTATTGGATCTGCCCAGTGCCACTCTGGATCTGCCGTAACCAATTGCTAACGTTTGGACGGGAATCACGTTGCGTGCAGGCTGTACACAAACCAAACACTGCGTGAAGATGTCCGTCAACGAGAGCTGACTTTAACGTCATTGATCTCAGCCACTCCCTCCGTTCGCTGATTGGACGCAGA
The DNA here is from genome assembly GCF_026213295.1 of Gadus chalcogrammus. Taxonomy (NCBI): domain Eukaryota; kingdom Metazoa; phylum Chordata; class Actinopteri; order Gadiformes; family Gadidae; genus Gadus; species Gadus chalcogrammus. The sequence goes on from NC_079420.1 coordinate 15,460,719, forward strand.
AAATTTAGACGGAGAAAACCCACTAACATACCGCAGACCCAGACCTAGTACTGAAGGGAAATAAAATGAGAGGAATTACTTGAGTGGGCGGAGCCAGGCAAGTAGTCGCCCTTACCAAGCTTGACTTGTTAGCAGAATCTATGATGCCTTTTGGTTTTGTACTGGGCATGTATATTTTTTTTCTATTTCAAATGCTTATAGCAGAGCCACTGATTGTAGAAAAGTTCTTACATTTCTCAAACATGAATGTATCCCTGAATCTTGGGTCTCCAAAAGGTTTGGTGCTACAATTGGTATAGGGGGTGCTATAATATGCGTCAAAGTTAAACGCCCCTTGGAATCATAAAGTCTGGGTTTTTTTTTTTTTTTTTTGGAAAGTCATCTTCTTAAAATCAACCAAATGCTCAATTACAATTGAGAAGTGGACAGGCACTGGAAACTACTTGGGGACATAAAAGTATTGATATCTCAAAGAATTTGAAAAACGTTTTGAATAAATACTAAGCTCAGAATCTCTCTGGGACACTAATGCCATACCCCCCAACAGATGTGTTACTGCAAATTGTCGGATAAGGGCGGTGGCTGGCCTGTGGCGGTCAAGGGCTGTGCATAATTTGTGTGACTGTAGCAGTTCTATTTTCCCATTGTTTATTTGGATGTGAAATGTGGCCTGATTCGCCTGTCCTGTGGCCTACGGTCCTGGAGGCTCAATGGTAAGCCCATGGCAAGTTGGGAGAAGCTGACTTTGTGTGTGTGTTTCTCAGTGTGTCTGTCCGTATACGAGCTGGTGAGTGATCTGCCAGAGTCGGAGATGCCACACCACTGGTACACGGACCAGCGCTTTGTCCTCCTTCTGCTGTGCCTCTTCCTCCTCCTCCCTCTGTCCTTGTCAAAGGAGATCAGCATCCTCAAGTACATCAGGTGGGTCCGGGTTGGGGGGGGGGGGGGGCCGAACAGGCCTGCCGGAGGTGTCTAAGAATTGTCCTCCTTCTAGAGGAGGACTTTGATCCAAGTATGCAGTTTCTTAGACAAACTGAAGTATCGAACGTGATTGTTCATGTTTCTGACTGAGTTTTTGTTTTTTTTGTTGCTAACTGTTTTTTTTTCTCCTTTTGTTTCTCCTAGTGTGCTCGGTACACTGGCAGCCAGCTACCTGACCACCGCCATCATAATCAAGTACCACACCATGCCTCCCCCACTCGTCCACAGCAGCCCCCCCGACAACGGCGGGTAAGGCGGTGAATATTTGGCTTTTTAAAGTTATATTTATCCATTTTCTTTCCTTCAGTATTGTTATGGATGAAAACTAGTTGGAAGAAGTCATCAATAACCATAACTTTGATAAGCTCTGATAAGGGGGAAACATTTCAATAAATAATAATGGTTCGGGAGCCTGATAAAGAGTCTTATTTTGTTATCTAGGTCATGTAAATAAGTGGATCACTGTTCCTTAAGTCAAGAAGGCTATCAAGTCTCGTGCCTAAAAGGAATGCACAGCCCAAAAACATAATTAGATGACAATCATAACTCAAAACGCCTGAAGAAAAATCAATCTCAAACTAAAACTTGCACAAAACAAGGTATTTTTGTTATCTGTTTAATAGCCCATGCCTGCCATCCAGTAATGGGGTCAGAAAGGCCCCAACACGCTTATCAACCACCTGGCAAACTGTTTATGAATGAGTTCTCATGCCAATGACCAGCTTATTTAAACAAACACTGATGGACTCAGTTGTATTTTCTGGTGCAAGTTCTTCCATTGACGATGTTGGCATGTCCCACAAGCACAGATTCTGATATCAGACTACTTCCATTTGGCCAAAGACGCATTATTTGAGGCCTATTTCAGTGAAGACATTGTCAGTCGGGATAACTTCTACAGTGACTCATTGTTCTGCAAGAATGTCACACCAATGAACGAGAACACAAGAATCCAACAAAGTTGGACGTGCAGCTGATTTGGTTTGGCCCGTGATTAGACTTCAAGCAGAGCACAGAGTTGTCTCCTTGCCATATATCCTTGGATAGCCAATGCAATTTTCTGAGAATGGAGCTTTTTTTCAATGTCATCTTCTTTAAAAATTAGACTGATCAGTGTACATTAAACAAAGACTGGTAGGATGTAACCTATTCCTATGTAGGCTCTGACTCGCGCTGGAGGAGCCACACTCCTGTAGCACTTGGTAACGTGTGCGGAAGTAACCCTTGCTTGAGCGTGCTGTAGAAAATCGTGTGATGTGCCCCAGAGAAATTCTCTTTCCAACCTTGATCTAGTGTTTGCGGTACCTCAGTGGTTTATAATTAATAGATTTTGACATGGATCAGAAGAGCTGCTCTCCTGGGAGGGGATTTTGAAAAGACCCAACACTCCTGTAGTGTGAGCTGGCATTAGTTGAGGGGCGTGATGCATAGTCGATTGGGGACCTGGGGATGGATCCAACTCTCCTGTGCTGGTTGGCTCGGTAATGGTTTAATAATTGTGCTGACCAGGTGTTGGCCTCTGATTGATGGCTAAACTTCATGTTATGTGTCTTTTCCTTTCTGCCTCAACAGAATAAAATCCTGGGCGTCAATGCTGAGTGTTATCCCAACCATCTGCTTTGGTTTTCAAGTGAGTGGAGCATTTCTAGCATGCCGTTTGCTTTGACCTCTTGTAAAATGTGTGAATTGACACATGGTATACGTTTCTGTACTGTTTTGTGTAGTGTCTCTATTAATTGGTTTAGTCATACTATAAGTCCATGAAGGATAAGCCCATTACATACCCCTGCTAGAGGAACGGCTAGGATAAAAGCTGATCATACCTTTGTGTGAGCTTACAAGGGCAAAATGGTGTCGCTATTTTAGTTTGCTATCTACTGCAGGGAACGTGTGCTATTTTGATGTTGAATTGCCCAACTATACATCTTGACATTTCTTGACAAGAGAATTGCTTTGAACTGGAGTTTCTAGCAGAGGGTGTTAAGTGATTGCTAATCTAAAGGTCGACTGGTGCCGTGCGTGTGCGCGTGTGTTATTTACCAAACTTGATATTGTTTGTATAATCATGTGCCCTCTTGAGCAATCATCAAAACCAGGTGGTGTACTTTAGCATATCTTGCTATGGGCTTTCTTTGCCATGCTAAATCCAGTGAATCTTTATGCCGTGTGTCTTCTAGTGTCATGAGGCTTCCATTGCGATCTTTAGCAGCATGAAGAACCAGAAGCTATCCCATTGGGTCTTCATCTCTGTGGTCTCAATGATCATCTGCCTCCTCATCTACACTCTAACTGGTCAGAATATTTATACAATTTAGAAACTAACACTTATTATCTCTAATTCTATGTACTGCATTTTCGCATATTACTTTGTCGTTTTTATCATGTAAAAGTATTAAAAAGTAATGCAGCTGGCTGGCCTAAGCATGCCAATGCGTGTCAATGGCAGTTTGGACACACTTCTTTGATGGATTGTGGGGGGCTGTTGTGTACAACAGCCCTATTACTTGCATACAGTTTAACAAATTGTACTCGTCTCTGACACAGGAATTTATGGATTCCTTACCTTTGGCCCGGCGGTGAAACCAGACATTCTGATGTCCTACAACGGGGACGACATGCTTATGGTCATCGCCAGGCTGCTGTTTGGAATCTCCATCCTCACCATCTATCCCATAATTCTACTTCTCGGCAGGTGGGTCAGGCTGAAGACCCGGGGCCTTGGTTATGAAACGTTAACTCCATAGTGGAAGGGAGAGGCATTGGATGATTTGAGGGCCTTTTGTGGACAGAGGTTGACGATGCTTTGCTATGCAGGTCTGTGATGCAGGACCCCATACTGAAGTGGTGGGCGGGTCGTGACGGCTCGGTGCCAGAGACGGTTGAGGTCCGCAGCCGCTGCGTCCTGTCCTTCCTGTGGATCGCGCTCACCCTCCTCATCGCCATGTTTGTCCCGGACATCAGCAAGATAATCAGCGTCATCGGCGGGGTCAGCGCCGCCTTCATCTTCATCTTCCCCGGTAAGAGGAGTGCAGCGGAGCAAGTCATTGTCTGGTTTGTGTTTGCTACACCTCTGAACCTTGTACTTGTCTCATGCAGGTCTGTGTTTGATATGTGCCATGCAGTCGGAGCCCGTGTCCTTCAAGACCAGGTGAGGATTTGGTTTCGCCTGCAACATTTATGCATTAAAGTCTCTTAACTGCTCCAATGAACAGAAAGTCATATTTCTATCACTATAGGTTTGCCCACTTTTGGGGCAACCTTCATTGAAAAGTGTTTTTTATAAATACTAAAAAGGATTACTGCTGTGTGTTTTCAAAGGTTATGAAAATAAGTTTACTAATTTATTCTATAGGACCGGAGTAGCAATTGCCTTCCCTTTTTTTTCTTTTTCTTTTTTCAGAGTTGTTCTCACTACATGGGGTGTGATAACCTTGCTGTGTGGAGCCTTCATCTTTGGCCAAAGCACCACTGTTGCCGTCATGCAAATCCTTGGCAGGATCTAGGACTTTACCTCTGCAATTTACCTTGTGATGGACATGTTCGTGGCTAGGTCTTGGATTCCGTTTTCCTCTTGCATTTGAGGGCTAAGGACACACGCAGGCACCAGGAACCATTTTCATTGGAATCTGGCAATTTGGACATCATTGTGCAATGTGGTGCCAATTGTGTAGCGGCTACAAATGTATTGATTTATTTGATTAAACAATGTCCCACAGTCATCGTTGATCTGCATTTGAGTTCAAACGCGTCCAGCACTGTCCAGAGTGGTTCACACACCAACCCTCTAAGGACACATCCATAGCCTCTCTGCACTAGCCCCTTGTGTTAAAGGCTAAAGCTAGGACAGATAATGGCTCTTCAGCACGACCATGTCTCTCGTAACAGTTTTTGTCTGCAGAGGGCTTGCATTGTTCCTTAAAGGAATAGTTAAACATGAACATGGTTCAAGCAGTAATATCCACAAGTTGTAATGGTTATTTTGATTATTTTTAGTGGACTCTGCCAACTACCACAATGTGTCTTGCGTTTATTAAAAGTACTTGCTGCCAAGTTTCCTTTGAGCTGCACAAAAACAATGGTTTCTTTGCAGCCATTGTGAACACGAATTAGTGATTTGTTTGATTCTCAAATTATTTGTCAACCATTTTCTGTTTATAAAATTGTCAGAGTGCATTCTAATGTCCTTTGTTCTCACTCTAACTTGATGGGTGTTGAGAAATCTAACTAATTTCCTGCAATCCAATATATTTTGATAGTTATTTTCAAAATATTATTCAATTTGAATGACTATTCTAATTTCGGACCACATGGGAGACGTTGCCTAGGCGATCCATCCCCTGAGGCGACCATCACCTGAGGCGGTTTATCACCATGGAAATCTTGGTTGAATTTCTTTTGAAAAGGAAATGATTGATATGGGTCATGCTAATTGCAACGGCAATTCGAGGTCGATTAGGTTGTCAACATGGCAGCGACGCGGGAAGTCAGTCCGAGGGGGGGGGGGTGCTGAGAGAGAATCTATATAATGACGTCATAATAAATGCTGCGCAACATCCATTGTTTAGAGACGAGATGACGGGTGACGTCACATTCAGGGATCCGCTCTGATAAACACTACTCGTGTGTAAAAAGAGTTCTGCCAACTAGCCACTGTTATTCACAAACGTTAGCAAGTAAACGATGTGGAAATTAGAGTCAACTCGGCTGATACTGTGCTGAATTTCACACACTAACAACATGCCGACAAGCTGTTGCGGTCCGGGATTATACACAGCGTTATAACAACGATTCAGGAGGTTATTTCTAAAGGTTTAAAAAGAAAGTGACAAAAGAAAGCCTTCATTTTCATCCAGAGTTACGAGTTGTCTGGTATGAGGAAAGTGACGGTTTCTCCGTCAAGTGAACCGTCCGTCTTTGCTCTTTTTTTGCCAACCAGTTTACGAGCGGGATTCCAGAATCATAACGATAACATTCAACGTGTCTATTAATATGGCAGCAACATTTTACACCAGTTTTAGAATGTTCACTACAACAGATGTTGAACACCAACATGCTTATGTAAAATCAGCATAGTACCGATAATATGATAAATATCAAAAAGGGTGGATGTCAATTTTATGAAAAATCATGTATGATAAAATTATAAAAAAAAGAAAAAAGTATTGATTTGTTCAGAAAACTTTCCCACTTGCAGTTACAGCCAGGGGCCGCTGCAGCACCCTAAGCACCCCAACTTCCCGCGTCCCTGGGTAACACTGGTTTTTTATTGGTCGTCATGAAAAAAAACATAAGGGGTAACACTGTCGTATTTTATTGGTCGTCATGAAAAAAAAACATAAGGGGTAATACTGTTGTTTTTTTAATGGTCGTCATGAAAAAAAACATAAGGGGTAACACTGTTGTTTTTTATATAACCACAGACATATTTAAACTATAAATCTCAGTGGGAAGTGGAGAGAGCTGTGAGCTAACCCCCTGGAGACCGGGGTTCAAGTCTGTTTGATGACCTCTGTTGGAAGACTCTTATCTCTATTTCATGCGAATTATAAAGTCAAGTATAACCATTGTGTTGACTTTATTCGATGTTTTGATGGTGCATTGCTAAGTTCGGAGGTTAACACTCTCAGGTTAGGATCCCTGCATAAACGTCGACAGGGGTACCACTGTCGTTTTTTATTGGTCGTCATGAAAAAAAACATAAGGGGTAACACTGTCGTTTTTATTGGTCGTCATGAAAAAAAACAAAAGGGGTAAGACTGCTGTTTTTTATTGGTCGTCATGAAAGAAAACATAAGGGTTAACACTGTTGTTTTTTATTGGTCGTCATGAAAAAAAACATAAGGGGTAACACTGTCGTTTTTTATTGGTCATCATGAAAAAAAACATAAGGGGTAACACTGTCGTTTTTATTGGTCGTCATGAAAAAAAACATAAGGGGTAAGACTGCTGTTTTTTATTGGTCATCATGAAAGAAAACATAAGGGGTAACACTGTTGTTTTTTATTGGTCGTCATGAAAAAAAACATAAGGGGTAACACTGTTGTTTTTTATTGGTCGTCATGAAAAAAAACATAAGGGGTAACACTGTTGTTTTTATTAGTCGTCATGAAAGAAAACATAAGGGGTAAAACTGTTGTTTTTGATTGGTCGTCATGAAAAAAAACATAAGGGGTAACACTGTTGTTTTTTTATTGGTCGTCATGAAAAAAAACATAAGGGGTAACACTGTTGTTTTTTTATTGGTCGTCATGAAAAAAAACATAAGGGGTAACACTGTTGTTTTTTATTGGTCGTCATGAAAAAAACCATAAAGGGGGTAACACTGTTGTTTTTTTTGGTCGTCATGAAAAAAAACATAAGGGGTAACACTGTTGTTTATTATTGGTCGTCGTGAAAAAAAACATAAGGGAAATAATAGAAATACACACATACATTTTAATGTCATGTATATCCTCTTTATTGATGATTGATTATTGTGTATTAGCATCACCTCAGTGGTGCAGTGGAGTGTACTCTGCCTAACCCCCTGGAGACCGGGGTTCAAGTCCGGTTGATGACCTTTGTTGGGAGACTCTTATCTCTATTTCATGCGAATTATAAAGTCAAGTATAACCTTTGTGATGACTTTAACCGGTGTCTTGATGGTGCATTGATAAGTTCGGAGGTTAACACTCTCAGGTTAGGATCCCTGCATAAACGTCGATAGGGGTACCACTGTCGGTTTTTATTGGTCGTCATGAAAAAAAACATAATGGGTAACAATGTCGTTTTTATTGGTCGTCATGAAAAAAAACATAAGGGGTAAGACTGTCGTTTTTATTGGTCGTCATGAAAAAAAACATAAGGGGTAAGACTGCTGTTTTTTATTGGTCATCATGAAAGAAAACATAAGGGGTAACACTGTTGTTTTTTATTGGTCGTCATGAAAAAAAACATAAGGGGTCAGACTGCTGTTTTTTATTGGTCGTCATGAAAGAAAACATAAGGGGTAACACTGTTGTTTTTTATTGGTCGTCATGAAAAACAACATAAGGGGTAACACTGTTGTTTTTTATTGGTCATCATGAAAAAATAAATAAGGGATAACACTGTTGTTTTTTATTGGTCGTCATGAAAAAAAACAAAGAGTAACACTGTTGTCTTTGTCAAATATTTTATAAGGGGTAACACTGTTGTTTCTTTATTGGTCGTCATGAAAAAAAACATAAGGGAAATAATAGAAACACATACATTTTAATGTCATGTATATCCTCTTTATTGACGATTGATTATGGTGTATTAGCATCGCCTCAGTGGAAGTGGAGTTTACTCTGCCTAACCCCCTGGAGACCGGGGTTCAAGTCCGGTTGATGACCTCTGTTGGGAGACTCTTATCTCTATTTCATGCGAATTATAAAGTCAAGTATAACCTTTGTGATGACTTTAACCGGTGTCTTGATGGTGCATTGTTAAGTTCGGAGGTTAACACTCTAAACAGCTCATGTTTGGATACCTGCAAAAATGTCGACAGGGGTGCCAATGTCATTTTTTATTGGTCAACATGGAAAAAACATAAGGGGTAACTCTGTCGTTTTTTATCGGACGTCATGAAATAAATATAAGGGGAAAACACTTTCGATATTTATCAAATAAAACATAGGAGGTGACACTGTTGTTTTTATCAAATGTAACATAAGGGGTAACACTGTCGTTTTTCTTTGGTCGTCATGAAAAAAACCATAAGGGGTAACACTGCTGTTTTTTATTGGTCATCATGAAAAAAAAAATAAGGGGTAAGACTGCTGTTTTTTATTGGTCGTCATGAAAGAAAACATAAGGGGTAACACTGTTGTTTTTTATTGGTCGTCGTCATGAAAAAAAACATAAGGGGTAACACTGTCGTTTTTTATTGGTCGTCATGAAAAAAAACATAAGGGGTAACACTGTCGTTTTTATTGGTCGTCATGAAAAAAAACAAAAGGGGTAAGACTGCTGTTTTTTATTGGTCGTCATGAAAGAAAACATAAGGGGTAACACTGTTGTTTTTTATTGGTCGTCATGAAAAACAACATAAGGGGTAACACTGTTGTTTTTTATTGGTCATCATGAAAAAATAAATAAGGGGTAACACTGATGTTTTTTATTGGTCGTCATGAAAAATAACAAAGAGTAACACTGTTGTCTTTGTTAAATATTTTATAAGGGGTAACACTGTTGTTTCTTTATTGGTCGTCATGAAAAAAAACATAAGGGAAATAATAGAAATACACACATACATTTTAATGTCATGTATATTCTCTTGGTTGACGATTGATTATGGTGTATTGTCATCGCCTGGAAGTGGAGTTTACTCTGCCTAACCCCCTGGCGACCGGGGTTCAAGTCCAGTTGATGTCATCTGTTGGAAGACTCTTATCTCTATTTCATGCGAATTATAAAGTCAAGTATAACCTTTGTGATGACTTTAACCGGTGTCTTGATGGTGCATTGTTAAGTTCAGAGGTTAACACTCTAAACAGCTCATGTTCCAATCCCCGCAAACAATATGAAATAAATATAACGGGTAACACTGTTGATATTTATCAAATAAAACATAGGGGGTGACACTGTTGTTTTTCTTTGGTCTTCATGAAAAAAAACACAAGGGGTAACACTGTCGATATTTATCAATTAAAACATAGGGGGTAAAACTGTCGTTTTTATCAAATGAAACATGAGTGGTGACACTGTCGTTTTTCTTTGGTAGTCACGAAAAAAAACATAAGGGGTAACACTGTTGTTTTTTATTGGTCGTCATGAAAAAACCACAAGGGGTAACACTGTTGTCTTTGTCAAATAAAATATAAGGGGTAACACTGTCGTTTTTATCAAATGAAACGTAAAAAAAATGTCGTTTTTTTATCTGTCGTCATGAAAAACCCATGAGGGGTAATGTATCGAATAAAACATAGGGGGTAACACCAGGGACGCGGGAAGTCAGTCCAAGGGGGGGGGTTGCTGAGAGAGAGTCTATATAATGACGTCATAACAAATGCTGCGCAACATCCATTGTTTACAGAGACGAGGTGACGGGTGACGTCACATTCAGGGCTCCGCTCTGATTAACACTCTACTGGTGTGTAAAAAGAGTTCTGCCAACTAGCCACTGTTATTCACAATCTTCAGCAAGTAAGCAATGTGGAAATTCGAGTCAACTCGGCTGATACTGTGCTGAATTTCACACACTAACAACATGCCGACAAGCTGTTGCGGTCCGGGATTATACACAGCGGTATAACAAGGATTCAGGAGGTTATTTCTAAAGGTTTAAAAGGAAAGTGACAATAAAAGAAAGCCTTCATTTTCATCCAGAGTTACGAGTTGTCTGATATGAGGAAAGTGACGGTTTCTCCGTCAAGTGAACCGTCCGTCTTTGCTCTTTTTTGGCCAACCAGTTTACGAGCGGGATTCCAGAATCATAACGATAACATTCAACGTGTCTATTAATATGGCAGCAACATTTTACACCAGTTTTAGAATGTTCACTACAACCGATTTTGAACACCAACATGCTTATGTAAAATCAGCATAGTACGATATTCAGCTATCGACAGTTCTGCGTTGTGAAGTCATAGCCTACGTCAGCCTACTCAGACAATGTTCTAAATAAAATGAAATGATAATATGATAAATATCATAAAAAGGGTGGATGTCAATAATTTAATGAAAAATCATATTGTATGATAAAATTATACAAAAAAAAAAAAAGTATTGGTTTGTTCAGAAAACCTTCTCATTTGCAGTTACAGCCAGAGGCCGCCAGGGGGGGGGTGCTGCAGCACCCTAAGCACCCCCACTTCCCGCGTCCCTGCTCCATGGCGAAGGAGAGAGTCCCTAGTGGTCATCACTGGGTCCAGTCCTATCTGCAGGGAGATTTTTATAACTCATATTTAGGAAGATGGACAAAAGATTATGAAATGACGCAGCATAAGGTTTCCATGAGTGCATAGTGGGACTTGAGCCACATTCTAGAGATGATTACCAACAGCTGTGCCAACGACACTAAATTGGACCCCTCTTCCAAGATTATAACTTACACTACATATGAAAAAAAATCTATATTCTATGTTTGGGCTTTTCACCTTCCCCTTTAAAATCTTTTAATGTCTTGTTTTCACCAGATTTTTCTCAATCTCGTTCTCATCTTTTTCTTGAGTTTACCAATCCTCCATCTTTCCCTTCTTCTCACTCTCCTTCTCTTCATCAATCTTCTCGTTCTCTATCTTCCACAGTGTTTTTCCGTCAACCCCTCTTCATGGAATACAGGAGGGTCATTTGCATGATGCAACTAGCAGTATGGAAATGTTAATGGGTTAACATCACATGATACCCCTTTTGAAGTCAAAGTCGCTGCACCACAGAGACTTCCCTATGATCTGGTCTGAGCTTATAATTTAAATTATTGCCTGACTAGCTGATAAACAAAGCTCTCTGCGGCACTGACAAGATGGTGGCCATGATCTCGTCTGAGATTATAATTTACATTACTGTTCTCATGACATTTTTAACGTTTCCAACATTACATACAAATAACCGTGTCCGTGGAGACCTTCCTCCAATGACTGGAACCCCTGTCTCTGCACCACCGAGATGCCAGTAATGTAGTATGCACTGTATATACAGTAGATAAGATAAGAAAGCCCTTTATGAATCCTAAATAAATATGATTTATTTTATTTATCCAATTTAGATATTGCTGAGATATTGTGCAAATATGTGTGCAAAATGTAACCGTTATGAGGCAAACACAGACTGAGTCACGCCCCCCTCCCACCGCCCAATGGGGCACACCCCTACAAGACTCTTAATGAAGAATCAAAATGAAAGAACCACGTCTCTGTTTAATAATTTTATTGAGATTCATCACTCTACATCATCTAGATGTCGACATATTTTTTTAAGACCAAATATATATATATATATTTCATTTCGCTTAAACATACATATGAATTGTAGTATTTCATTAAACATTGCCATAAAAGTGAAATGTATTTATTTTATGCCATTTTTATAATCATATATATTAGGTATTATCATTTTGTCTCCATAATAGGAATACTAGAAAACAAACAAGAAAATTAGGTAAGAAATACACAAAACTCATTAAAGAGTAGCATGGCCTAATACTACGGCAAGGTTACTAAACATTCAGTTTACATGCACTCAAAGTGAAAAATAGGAAAGTCATAGAAAGAAAGAGTGTTACGATCATGGCAACATTTCTAATGCGCTAGATTCCTACTAGCTAACATTTTGAATCCTGGTGTTAAACGTCCTCCTCAGAGAAGGTGTGTTAAGGTAGGCTGCTCTCAAGCCAAACATGGCCGGCCTATCCTACCATTCACTCAAAAAAAGATTATCTCTATGGATTTCTTCACTTCCCTGAATCGTGTTGGCCGCCAGTTAACAACAGCAAGCCCACCCTAAGAATTGAAACGGCGATGATTAGGGTCTGCTTTTTTGATGGCACAACTCTTTCATTATATGACCCAAGCGGAAGAGTAGGAGAGCAGAGCAGGCTGTCCCAGGAACATCCAGGAATGTATTAACAGGAAACAGAGTTGGCACCATCATGACGTTCACGTACACGATGTCTCACCAGAGACCAGCCCAGCCAGCGCACAAGATAGTAGGAATAAGAAGGGTCTTTCTTCAGAGATTGTGGACTGCATTCAGCCGGGCACATTGTTACTGTAAAACTATGGCTATGGGTGCATTTTGTTGTTATTGTCACAGACGTGTTCACTTAGATCCATGCATTATGGCTTTGTATTTCTATTCATTCTTTTATAAGAGATCCCTGTCCCTGGGCACAAGCAAGGTTTGTCACAGTTTAGAGCGACACAGCGTGTTCCTCACTTGCAAAAGGATCAGATCTCGGTGTTTTGTAATGCAAATGCCAATAAACGTTAGTAACACAATTCAGAAATAGAGCAGCGATATCAAAACCCGATGGCATCCTTCTATGGGTCCATCTTGTTTGTTATCTGTTTCGATATAGTTTGTAATATATTAGTACATTTCAACATTCCATCCAAACACAATGCCCTGCTCAATGCATCCCTGCAGTCTAAAGAAGGGCAAGTAGAAGTTCACTATTTGTCTGGTAAGGCTGGATCCCTATCTGGGTCTTTTTGAGTAGCCGATCGTACGCGCACCGTGGCAAATGACTAGCTGTCACAGAGAGAAGGAAACAGACTGGTGAGTTAGCTGGATGGCAAATGATGCTTTTAGAAAGGGATGGAAAGCGCCATTAATACAGAGGGACTTTTATCATTGAACAATCATCTTCAACAAGATCAAACATGTTTACAAAGTAGTACTATTTATCTCAGATATCAATAAACATTTTTTTTCATACTCAGTAATCTATCTATATTCAAGCCACAATAGTCATTACTTTATACATTGTGCTTCAGAGAGTTTCTTCTGATTGTGTTCCGGTGGTGGTTCCTTCAGGTATTTGATTAGGTGGTCCAAAGTCACGTGCTATCAGAGGTGGAACTAGAAATACTTTGGATTATATTGTTGATCCTGATTTTAACCAGACTCGAACAATGGAAAGTGTTGCTTAGGCCAACATCCTCCAGCAAATGATCGCGTGTGTGTGTGTGTGTGTGTGTTGTAGCTAAATGATTTAGCTGGGGCAATTAAAGATTTTGTCAGTTTGAATAGTTTCTCTGTAGTTTCTCTATGACTAACCTTGGGTTAGCATAGCTGTGCATGAACATACGTCATCAGTCTTGACGATTATCACTGTTGGTCAAAGCAGTGGTGCTAAGATGGCTGATAAAGGCTGAATCGTGAAGTTCGTAAAGATGCAGTAATATTCCCTCCCCAGGTATCCCATATGATCCCGGTGAGGCCCCCTACAGCTGTATTAATGCAACAGAATATTTCTGAATATGCCAATGGTTTGACTTTGAAGACACTTGTTAAGTTCTGCCCTGCCCACTGGAAAGTGTTTATTCCAGTGAAACTCCTTTACATTTATAACTCACCATAGGGTGCGATATTTAAGGCATTATCTTCATGTCATTCAAATGTTGCCCTCTTGAAATTCTGATTCATAATTATGAGGATGTGTAACCTAATATCCATTTTGAAACCAGCCATTGTTGGGCTAAGCCCCCACCACTTATTTTAAGAGAAAGTTGCACTGTAGCACTAAAATACATAAAACAAATCTAATAATATCAGTACACTGTTTCTCATATGTAAAGTAGTTACTAGACAACTAATATAGGCTATCTGCCAATTGTGACCATAAACAAGGCAAACAAAAGGATTCTAAACTGCTTTAGGATGTTGCTGCCGAGATGTTGTTCTCCATCTTACGGTAGCAGCAAACAGTTTGTAGCGGTTGATGTGAAACCTTCACATTAACAACAAGGCAATCCAGTCTGGTCCGCTCCTAAATGACCATGGCGTTACTGTGTACAGGAACCATACAGGCCCTAATGCTACTACGGTGCATGAAATGGAAGCTACATGAACATCCGATCCCTCTAATCCTATGCTACATCGAGTGACGCTGTGTTGCATTATCCGTAGTGCCTCCCTGCTTCACCACGGCAACAAGCTGTTATGCCTAGCTGAATGACATCGGTTAAAGTGCTGTAATTAATTAATAACACCTTCCGAGCCGTTGGACATCAGTTAGGGACAACGCGCGGCCTCCGTTGGGGCACACCTTTGTTGAACAACACCAGTGAAATCGAGCATCTTCTATTACAATGACGGCTACATCTAATCATCGAAATCATACAAATCAAATCTGAGCCTCTATCTTCAATACAAAAAACATGATCATTGCTACATGGAAGTCTGTGTACTATTCGGTGAGCTGATATAGTAAACCAATCCAAGGCGAGGCTGCCTTGGGTGAGATTGGAAAGTATGTAAAGTCATCTCACCTTGCCCCCTTACCCTTGTTTCAGTATCCAATGCAAGTGCTGCCATTCATTTGCCCCGTGTAAACATGTAGCATACTTACAAAGACAAGGGGGTGTAGGGCTATGTGTTTTCTGGTTGGGAAGGGGCGGGAGGGACAGGAGGCGGGCGAAGGTGGTAATGCTGGGTGGGTGGGTGGGGGGGGAGGATGGGTGGGTGGCAGGAGGCGGGTCTTAAGGAGGGTAGGTCTGTCCAGGTGTGGTGGCGTGCCGTCAAACAACTCAGTCCTCATTCTCTGTTCAGACTGCACCAGGCAGCTGGGACGGACAAGACGGACGGACAGAGACGGTGAGGAAGAAGAAAGAATGAGACGGAGAACCGAAGATGGATGAAAAAAAGGCAGAGGAGTAATGGAAAGTAAGAAGAATTGGAAAAAGAAAGCGATGTTAGGATTGGTTATTGAGAGCCCATTGGAAAACACTGCAATCCCTTTTTACTGACATGCCATATTGAGACCATCCCCAGTATACATCCTTTCTAACTCAGAGTACAGTGATGTCACTGCCTGGGGATGCAGTTACCTGGCACAGCTACAGTGGACACGGCTTCAGGCTGGCATAGCGTGTCCACCTTCACATGCTGAAAGGTTTTGATAGGTGCCGACTGCAGGTGCCTGGGACCGCACACACACACACACACACACACACACACACACACACACAGACACAGACACAGACACAGACACAGACACAGACACAGACACAGACACAGACAGACACAACACACACACACACACACACACACACACACACACACACACACACACACACACACACACACACACACACACACACACACACACACACACAGAAAGAGAGCAAAGTACACTTCAAAGAGTGCAGGGAGAACAGGCCCCTTTCTGACTTAGACTTGGCCGTACTTTACTGTAAGGGTGAAATATTAATGGCACTGGGAAGTGAGCAATAGGGCAGAAACTCTGTAAAGGCAGCATCAGCGGTCCACCACTCAGCAGCATCACGACCACCTTGCTTCATTTGGTTTCAGATCAATAAACAGTTTTTGGTGATAGATGTGAAGGCAGAAGTGGAACCGGGTTCCTTTCGGGCATTTCATTAAAGGAATCATTTCTTTGTCTTTTCATCCACTCATCCAAACTGAACCACTA
Source organism: Gadus chalcogrammus (assembly GCF_026213295.1). Classification (NCBI taxonomy): domain Eukaryota; kingdom Metazoa; phylum Chordata; class Actinopteri; order Gadiformes; family Gadidae; genus Gadus; species Gadus chalcogrammus. The sequence continues at coordinate 15,476,797 of NC_079420.1, forward strand.
TTGGAGTCTAGTGTATGCACACTGGCAGGACATGAAGGTTTTGTGGTTTGTTTGTGGTTTGTGCGAGCTCTCACCTCTTCCACTCCTCGTCTCCATCCCAGAACTCGTAGACGACAAAGGACAAGCCATCTGGCAACCTGACTGCAGTCACACTGCAGAAGGAGGGAATAAGTAGAGCCAGTCAGAGGAGAGAGATGGAGCGGGGAGGAGAGGGGACAGAGACAGGGCGGAGGCTGGAGGGGAGATGGATGTGTCGCGAGAGCTCCGAGACAGACCCGGGTCAAAGGAGTTTGTCTGAGATAGTGAGCGAGAGGGAGAAAAAAGGGGGAGAGGGAGAGAGAAAGAGAATGTGCATGAGAGAGAGAGAGTGACATCAAAGGAATGAGTGATGACAATATCAGCTGTGGGGGTTATAGTATGAAGGGCAGACAGTTATTGTTTGCAGGGGTGGAAGAAAATTGAGTTCACGCATGAAATCCGGGCAGGAGCTGGCAACACAGAGTGGGGAAACAGGGAGAAAGGGCTCGAATAGGGATGGATGGAGGGTCATTAGCACACAGATATGAGGAGACTTTATGGAGAATAGAATGGGGTGGGGGGGTCTAGGTAAGGAATGCATCTGAAAAAGAGTGAGATGGTGTCAGAGACAAAGGCAGTTCTTACTGAAAACGAGGACATATGAAAGGGTCAGCCAAGCTACGGCGTCGATATGAGAAAAGACAAATGGCATATTTCCGAAAGCACTTGCATCGCATCGAATGCCACCCAAAACGTGGCCTTTTGTAAACTCACATTACGGTCATATTTTCCTGACCCATAGCCCCTAAAAATGTCATGTCATAATAAGAAAACACATTGCATGGTAAACAGCTCTCTATGGTTTATGGTTTATAGTGAACATATAATAATGATTGAACTTCTATGTCAAACATACACAGCTAGGTTTACAGCTTTATGAGCCAGTAGTCAGCAGCTTGGCATCCTTAATATTGCTCATCCACTTTATAGGTATACAGTATATGTTCATAGGTATATGGTATATATGTTACACACTGTTGATTCCATGCTCACGTGTAGACGTGGCACAATGAATCTATCGAATCTCTCTCCCTCTCTCTCGCGCTCTCTCTCTATCTCACTCTCTCTCGTTGTTAAAAAAAAGAAAAGAGCCTTACTGGCTTTGAAACACCAACCTTTCCCCTGTTCTATTATTTAGAGCAGGGCTATTGTTAAGCGTAGGGCTTCTCAACCTGCTGCACGCCTTCCATAACGCCTCTTAATGCCTCAAGTCCCCAGCATATTAAAAAGGAGAATGGAGAAAACATCACTTGTAACTGATGTAATGGTCAGTGCAACCACTGCGTCATGGGAAAGAGAGACCTATATTATACACATATTTACATAAGGTCTAGTAGTCTTAATTTAGATAGTATAGTAGTTTACTGGGAACTTGGTTTGGAAACATATGATACAAATTGACTTTATACCTTGACCTTTCATCCAAAATAGTCACACATGTCTTTAATTGCTTGTTTGTGGGCAGGAATAACGTTCCATCCAGAAATGTTATTGATTGAGATAATGCAATAGTAAGTTCTTTGCAATTGCACATTGATTCCTAAAAGGATCGATAAGGGTTTCCCACATCCTTTGTGTGTGTAATCACACCCTAATATCCTGGTTTACTGAATGTGTTATTGCCGGGCAGAAGTTATTCAGGTTCACATATCTCCTAATGGAATATACAATAACATCCAGTTATAATTGGAAAAGCCTACGAGCGCGTCCTGAAGAGCATGCTGGGAGATAATGAATGCTTGAACGCTTGCTAGCCTAGCAATGCTAATGACCAGCCTAGGAAATGGTGAGGCTAGCTTGCCTGCTAGTATCTCACTTAGGATCGGAGTAACCACCCAAGTCCACATTGAATGAAGGAGTTTCCAGGCTCAGGAGGACATGAGCTTCCTGCCTCGTCCTAGAATCACAAGCTGCTGTGATTAGCTATCTAACTGCCACTTCCAGCCCCCTGTTGGCTATTTTCGCTCTCTCTTCTTACAAATCACTGCCGTTCATCTACTGCCACTCGTCTGTCAATCTCCTGATCAGCTGCCCTCCTTGATAAGGAGCACATGTCAATCCCCGCTTCAATCAACAATATCGACTCTATCACTCAGTTGATCTTTGTCTGCACTTTCCCTTGCACAGTAGACTCAGCTAGATGCAGAGAAATAAATAACAATAGGCTTAGAAGCCTATCACATTTTATAGTCAATCCATTTATGAGTCTCACCGTCAAATGAGATATGCAGACACGATTATCACTTCAATCAATCCATCCCGTTTATGATGAGGTAGGGCCCCTTGTCTTAAGCTGGACATGGGCTTTCACTCTGAATGACTACTGATACACTTGATATACGTTCTTGTTCTGGTCATACTTGTATTAACTTCTTCCTTGTCAGTGAGGGGAAAAACGGTCTGTCTAGTTACTAGACCAGATGAAATGAGACGGAGAGGTAATAAAGTCTGTCGGCACGAGGACCTTGGATTTATTAAGTAAAGTGGCAGCGGTTATACAGAGTCATAAAGCGTGAGAGATCGAATATGTCTAAGTCCCTAATCAGCGCTGATGGTTCGTCCAGAGCTTCGCCTCCGTGGAAGGTCTGCTTCAGAAGAAGATCAAGAGTCCCTGTGTGATACAGTTTTATGCTGTATCCTCCTCTCGATGAGGTGTGTGCGTTTGAGATGTGTGTGGTTCTGTGTGTTTTTGCTTGACCTTGGCTCTCAGGCCCTGGTATATGCATGTGTATCTCTTGTGTTCCTCCTAACGGGGGAGAGCTCCTCAAAGTGTCTCCTGCGTCCTCGAAGTATCTCTTGTGTCCTCGAAGTATCTCTTGTGTCCTCGAAGTATCTCTTGTGTGATAAATTAATGTGGCTCTCCCGTTCTTGAGGATGACTCGTGCATTGTCTGAGTGTCTACCATTTGCCTGGATGGGGAAATGGGGCCTTCGGCTCCGGCCTTGACCTGACTATATTATCATGTTTGTGTTATGTGTTCGTTGGGTTAGAGCAAGAGTTGACTATATTGTAATGTGTGTGATGTGATGTGCTCATCAGGCTAGGGTAGGAGTTAGCTATATTTGTAATGTACATGTAATGTACTCAGCAGGTTATTTTTCCCAACATCAGGCCACTTGGGGCGCTGGTGCCTGTCTTTGAATCTTGCAAAGGATAAGCATATGGAAGATGCTAAAGAAAATCCAATGCTAATATTTGTTCGTGCACACAGCTGAGGAAGAGGAAGGAAGGACTTACTGGAAGCAGTCTCGCTGGGCCGACACATTCTTCAGGTACTGCTTAAGAGCTTCACAAAACTCCCCCAACTTCTTCTGGGAAACCACCATCTCCTGACGCACCAGCAGCAGGGACTGGGAGAGGTCAGACAAGGAGACCATGAGACGAAGGTAGAGAGAGAGATATAGATATATTCATATATTTATAGAGAGAGAGAGAGAGAATACAACACAGTTATACATTATTATTATGCAACCGCGTGCAACGTCTACCAAAACACCAACATGATACAACAAGAGAAAGAATGAGAGCAAGAGAGGGTAAGATACAAATATAGTGTAGTGTGCAAGTTTGTGGGATGTAATGTACAACGTACGACGTGTGATAGCAAGACAGAGACTTTGCTTTTAGGTTGTTCTGTTGTGTTTCAGGTTGGATGTTTGATGGTTTCTCCGCTTTTGTTTATTTTTTCTTACAAAAAAACAAATCCCAGGCTTATATCAGTTTCACACCTCCCTCAAGTCCAGAGGCCAAAAAAAAAAAAAAAAGGGTGCCGAAAAAGGCCTCTATTGATTCCTAGGCCTCTATCCTGCCAAGTGATTGGTTATCCCCTCAGGGCTGGACCTTGGCAATCTAGAGGCTGTAGTACTTGGTAATGCCCTTTTACTGGCGCCATGCTGGGCAAGAAAAGGTATGACATCAATTACAACGCAAGCAGAAAGAACATGCCTTCCCGTAAATATGAAGCTCCAACCCATCACACAGGAGTGGGTTAGAGTTGATACAGCCGACAGCCGTCCACTCTGACCTAAATAGCAACTCTTTAGTGACCTTCTTTGGCAGATGTGATGGGAAATTCAAAGCACACTTTACTCATTTTGAGAGATGCTGCTATAATACAATAGGATCTAACGGTCTCTTCCTTCTCCTCCTCCTCACTCCCCTTCCAAGTTTCTTCATCTGCATGTCTTCTTTCTCCACCACAATCACCCCCACACACACACACACCTCCCCCCGCTCTCTCTGTCCTTATTAACAGCACTGCTCAGCGTCTCCCGATCTCCCAGCTCGGTTGTGGAATAGGAAAGTAGGTTAACTCAGTCTGGATGGAACTCTTGGCTATCTGTTCGGCTGGTGTTCTGCATCTGAAACATGGTGGAGACGTAGTCACCCAGAGTTTTGACTGTTTTAAGCTTTCTAGTAAATGAAAACATCCACATAACGGGGTTTAAAAGTATGCTGTGGTGGGGTTGATATAAAAAAAAGGTGTTATAATACACATTTAAACTATTGGCAGTACACTTGCTACAAAGCAATAATGATTGCTATGGTGCTGTCCGTTTCAGGGAATAGCAGCTGTTACCCACCAGCGACTGATGGAGCGCTTGGAGGATACAATTGTGTGTGTGGCTGAGAGAGAGAGAGAGAGAGAGAGAGAGAGAGAGAGAGAGAGAGAGAGAGAGAGAGAGAGAGAGAGAGAGAGAGAGAGAGAGAGAGAGAGAGAGAGAGAGAGAGAGAGAGAGAGAGAGAGAGAGAGACTGCCCTGGTAGTGTCTATCTATAACATTTCAGCCGTTTTAACACATGATTACTTCCCCTTTACATCACAATCATCAATGGCTGCCATGTGTTCAGCAGCACTATAGCAACATACCAGTTCTGCAGTTTGACTCTCCATCTGGTCACCACTTAACTAGGCTGTCTCTGGGAGCCGGTGTGGGAAGAGCGGGAATGGAAGAGAGAGGGAGAGAGAGAGAGAGAGAGAGAGAGAGGGAGAGTGATAGAGAGAGACAGAGCCAGAGAGCCTGGGAAATTGTGTGTGTGTGAGTGTGTGTGTGTGTGTGTGTGTGTGTGTGTGTGTGTGTGTGTGTGTGTGTGTGTGTGTGTGTGTGTGTGTGTGTGTGTGTGTGTGTGTGTGTGTGTGTGTGTGTGCGTGCGTGCGTGCGTGCGTGCGTGCGTGCGTGCGTGCGTGCGTGCGTGCGTGCGTGCGTGCGTGCGTGCGTGCGTGCGTGCGTGCGTGCGTGCGTGCGTGCGTGCGTGCGTGCGTGCGTGCGTGTGTGTGTATGTGTGTTAATGCTGACGTTAGTAAATTAAGACCAATACTGGAATACAATATGCTGGGCTGCTCTGCTTTCTTATACCTCAAAAACCACAGTACACTCACCTACACGTTGCATTATTCACACAAGCACATACAACCCCCCCACTCATGACATATAAACACACACACACACACACACACACACACACACACACACACACACACACACACACACACACACACACACACACACACACACACACACACACACACACACACACACACACACACACACACACACGCACACACACACACACACACACACGCACACACACACACACACACACCACACAATACATGCTATATGACCCAGCAGCAAGTAAGTCAATTAAATATCGCTCCATTAAAGGACTTGTCTGGTGCTGGACCCCAGGTTAATGGATGACATCTGCTATGTCAGGATGTAAATCAGCCATGATTTCTCTCCAACGCACCCCCTCTGGCGCCTTCTACAAACGGGCAGTTTGCCAGCCATTGACATCCATTCCATTCCAAACGAGTGTGTAGCAGCTCTCACAGCTGTATTTTTATTCAGTTTAAGGGAGCCCACTCAAACTGCTGTGGCTATGTCTTTTCCTCCAAAAGGTGCTCACAACCGAACAAATCCACAAGTTTGGATTCTGTGTTTACGCGCCACTGCGATGCTCAGAGTGAAGAGAGTTGCTGTGTGTCGGGCTACACACTGAACGAGCCGTTATTAATTCAGCAATTCCCCCTAATTTCACACTGCCTGACTTTTATGAAAGAGTAGCATTTGGTGGACGCGTTGGTGCGTACAAATAAGAGTTCTCTGCAGAAGAAATTGAAATCAGACGTTCGGAGTGGGATGGATTGAGGAGGCAACAGCAATTGATTAGCCGGACCAGTCAAGAAAATAATTTTTTATGCATATAGAAATGTTCCTCTGCACTTAGACCTCAGAATTATTACTGCCTAAAACCAATCCATTATCTTCCCTCTGAATTCCAACTGGGCGGCTCTTCTCTATCGCTCTTCTCCTCGATGTCCCTGAGCATGTTTAGTGGCGTGTTAACACAGAATCAAAACTTGTGGATTTGTTTGTCTGTGGGTTTTTTTTGAAGAAAACGACCTTGCCAGGGAAGATTGTATTCGCTAATTTGTGTTGGCTTAGGCAAAGATCCAGCTGTGGAAGATGCTAAACACCCGCTTGGAATTGAATGGAAGTCAATGGCCCAACTGCCCAACTTCTGAACGTGTGCGGCACACTGTGAGAGGGTTAGACTCACTTGACAAAGTGTTTAAGCCTCCTGCTATGCTCTTTAGTCCAGACCAGACGACTGCTCATACGTGCTCTGACCTGTGCTCCCTGTTCACACACAGGAAGCAGATCCAGAAAGCCTTGTCGTCATGCTGCTAGACCTGAAGACAGCGCAAAAGAACATTCTGTGTTTTATCTGATTTGATGGATCATACATGTGTTGGGGGCCGTGGTTAAATGCAGTTTTAAAACAGAAAATCGACATCTCTCATCTCAGCATGCTCCTTCTGTGTAATCTTTCATCTCTTTCTCCGGCGCTGTGTCTCGCTTTCCACGTCCTACCAAAGAGACCCTCACAGACGCCTAGGGCTCGGAGGAGGAACGGCCAGGAGCCACAGTGCATCCCAACGGCAGATCACTGCACGCTTTGGGACAGAGGGGTGGACTGGGGCTTATTACAGGGATCCCCTCTCTGTCTATGGCTCTTGCTTTCTCACTCCGAGCGTGCTTGTTCAATGAAATATGCAAAATTCCTCACCGTCAAGCACATAATGCCGTTTATGCATGCATGTGTATCCCATACAGTAAGAGCCTGTGTGTGTGTTCAGTGCACTGCAGTTATCCCACTGGCTGTGAAAATGGGTCTAGATGAAACGGGGGCAGCAGGGGGGATCGCACCAGCCTGCTTGTTACCATGGGAACTAGGAAAGACGGGCTGCCCTCGCGCATTACCTGGTACAGTTACTCCCTCTTTATTTATTTATTTATTTCTCTCTCTCTCTTTTCCTTTCTCTCGCACTCAATCAATCTCTCTCTCTCTCTCTCTCTCTCTCTCTCTCTCTCTCTCTCTCTCTCTCTCTCTCTCTCTCTCTCTCTCTCTCTCTCTCTCTCTCTCTCTCTCTCTCTCTCTCGCTCTCTCTCTCGCTCTCTCTCTCTCTCAATCACCTAGCGTCAGGCATCAAGGCTAGTTAAAGACCCCCATCATTCACAGCGAGTGCGTGCAGGTAGTGATGGACGGGCATTTTATATTTATTTTGTCAGAGCATTTGATTTTGTGATTTCGGGGTGAGAGAATTTCAAAAAAGATGACAAGAAAATGCTAAGTGCATAGAATTTGATATAGGACCTTCTTTTATAGGTAGAATAAATTATTTAGGGGGTTCGCTCTCTCTTTCAAACAATGACGAAATATGTAGTTTGATGGCGTGGTGAAGTAGCGTGGGATCATGTGAGTTGTTTTCACCACCACCAATGTTAACTTGCTAGCTTACCATAGAAGAGTAGACTACCCATACAGCTGTAACTAGCGGTATGTGGCAAATAAAATATCGTCGGGTAGCCAGTGTTATCCATGGTCAAAACAATCATACTCAAAATAACTTTATGAATGTGTTGAACATCGTTGTAACTCTATAACCTTACAAATTAGCTGATGGCTGGCATAAGCCACTTGTCATAGCAGCAAATCGTATTAAGTTAGATATTAAAATATAATATTGAAATATCATATACTGAATTACTGTTTGCCTTGTTGGGGGGGTAAAGAGGAATTGACGCCAATGACAGGAAAGCTTTCATGAAAATTGCGCCCTACAAGGCCAAAACCCGACAAAGCTCGGTCCAAACCCGACCAAAGCTGTACCTTAATAGCTTTTCTATGCCCGAGCCTGGTAACAGCCCTACATTTGTCCAAACAAATTCTCCACCATCAATTTCTTCAACACCTAACAGAAATGTAATCTCATAGGATAGGTTAGTCATTGCAAATGTTCAAGGTTCGTTATTAACCAGAACGGCTTGGAACAAATATATAATGTATTCATTATACTAAATAGAATTCGAAAAATAGTGAATAATCAACCTTGATGTATGCAAAGTGTCGGAGCGAAGAATATATTGAGCTATATTTGTCTAGCCTAGCATATGCAATGAATTGCAAACTGCCGTGAGTGTGGAAGTCATTCACATACACTACCAGAGAGATCCTTCAAATTCAAGTATGCCAATTGCAATGTTGTTTTACTTCCATAATGCTTTCGAAGACTCTTTTTGTTCCATAAAATATAAATGAAAGGACTGCACAAAGGCTTCAGAACGTCTGCATCACTGGGTCCTTTGGCAGTGGGTCCGTTGGGTTTCCCAAGCAGAGATAAAATGCCTCCATGCAGGTACGGTACCAAATTAAGCGATGTTGACACTTTATGCTTCAGCTGTTGGCACATGCAGTACCCCTAAAGCACAGCCAAGGTTTCCGTTGTGGCTACGCTACTGCCGTACCTCAAGCGTTTCTGTCAGGGACAATGGCGGCATATATGTCCTGCAATGCAATGTTAATTATGCAACGAACTGCACCAGAAATAGCTGCCCTGTTCGTTGCCTCCAAAGGCCTGTCCAGAAATAGCTCATGACGTCTAGACCCTGATTGTGCATTTTATTTAGATTCAACGGAATTAAGTGCAATCAAGTGCATATCTGAGGATTATTGAGATCTCAACCCTCATGATATTTTTCATCAGTTAATAAATAATCCAAATAGATAGTTTTTAAATGTTACCCCCGAAAATAATAATTACAGTCTCCATCACCAGCGTGTCCATTATGTGATGAACATACTGTGAATTAATTACATTTGCATATTCTCTAGGGATAATATGCTAATATAGCATTCCATATGCATGTTCTATATATTACGTTCCTCCCACCACGCGTGGAAAGAAATGCGGGGACAGCACAAAACAAACACAGAGTGAGTTTGAGTGACTATTGATCACAACATTTAATTACCCAAAAAAGCAATATGAAATGATAATCTATTCTACGATAATCTTAAGGATTATCACTTCAAATGTCATGCCGTCGGCTCCATTGACCAGAGTGTGGCGGCCGCGCTGAGACCGGCAACGCTAATCCTGTCAGGATAAGTTATGGGAATACTGCCGTCACTGAGGCACAATGCCGGGCTTCCCCTAAATCCTCCTCTGCCTCTGAACATCCGACCCCTCCTCCGTTCCCGTCTATCTGTGGTTCCCATCGCCCCCTCCCTTCTCTGAGCGTTTCATTACGGGCAGGGAGCCCTCACACCTCCAGGCTTCCAGCGGACCCTGAGCAGCCGTCCCCAGCCCGGCGCGGTCCCAGCTGCCCTCCTGCCTCTTCTGTCTTCTGCTGGCTCTTCTTTGATTTGCTCCTCCATTATTTACAGTGGGGAGCCAACAATGGCATTTTGACATGCTTATTTGAAATGCGCTCTGTCAAGCCCACCAGCTACTGTAGATAACAAGATGTGCCACGCATGCAAGGGTTCTGTTGTTTGTGTTGTACACTGCACTGTTCTCCAGCGGTACTCTGGGGTTCTATCCATTCTTATATCCTGGAGAACCAACAGATCCTCACTTCTCTTTATCTGTCAGCTGATCTCTCAACATTCATCCATGTCTCCCTCTGTTGCCTGGTAACAGGCGCTGGCATGGCCGGGTATTGGCATGCCTCGGTTCCGTTCCAATGTGCCATTATGGCTGTGGATGACACTCTGGACTTGGGACTTGTTATGTGTGTCTGTGCTATGCTCTATTAACAGTGTAATGAGAAAAAACAGAACTCATAGTGTGTGAGTCACTCTGCTGTGTGTGTGTGTGTGTGTGTGTGTGTGTGTGTGTGTGTGTGTGTGTGTGTGTGTGTGTGCGTGCGTGCGTGCGTGCGTGCGTGCGTGCGTGCGTGCGTGCGTGCGTGCGTGCGTGCGTGCGTGCGTGCGTGCGTGCGTGCGTGCGTGCGTGCGTGCGTGCGTGTGTGTGTGTTTGGGTGTGTGTGTGTGCGTGTGTGTGTGTATGTGTGACGCGCGTGTGTGTTCACAGAGGAACTGCTGTCAGTGCCTATCAAAGCGTTGCAGCATGTGGAGGTGATCACACTATGTCCACTGGAGCTGTGCCTTGGAAATACTACCATATTTGTGTGTCTGTGTGTGTGTGTGTGCATGTGCGTGTGTGTGTGTGTGTGTGTGTGTGTGTGTGTGTGTGTGTGTGTGTGTGTGTGTGTGTGTGTGTGTGTGTGTGTGTGTGTGTGTGTGTGTGTCTCTGACATAGGGGCTGAATCAGATGGGGGGGGGGTGGGCATTAATTAAGTTCTGATCCCTTCCTTCCAGGGAGATGAAGTGGGAAAGGTTAGGGATAGGGTCTGGGGTAGAGGGATTGGGGAGAGCAAGGTTAAGAGGACTGCCACCTGTTTGAGGGAAATCAAGATTGCAACCATGGAATGAAGAGAGCGCGACAGAGGACGGGTCGTACGAGGGGGTTCAATCACACGGCCTCCCCTCCGAGGTGGAGGGGTTAAGGGGGCTCATAGAATTGACAATTTCCTTTCTCAATTAATAACTGGATTTTTTTTCCCCCTGGGCTTCGACAGATGCAATCTCCTGTTTTTTTGCTCAGAGGATGTGCATTTGTGACCTCTGCTCAGTTCCACAATGCAGCCACAAGGTCGTAGTTCTTGTGCAAAAAGCCCAACATTAACACAATGCTGACATGCTGTTCTCTAGCGTCGTTAATTCTGTTCTCTCCCACTTGATTACAGCATGCAGTAAAGTGTATCAAGGGCTATGGCCCATATCTATATAATTAAGTTAATATTTTTTGGTGTTGTTTTGCCTCCAGGGTGTTTCTGCCTTTGCACGCCCCCACAGCTCTGCTTTCTCCACGATTTTAACGTCCTGCACTGAGAAAACGAGCTCATCTGCACTATAGCTGTATAGCTATAGTGTCTAGTGTATAGCTGCTCCCATTCCACATCCCTACTTTTGCACCTACAAACCCTCCCGCCTGTTTCATGTGAGTCGATTTTTTAAAAAATACAAAAATGAAAGAGCAGAGCTGGTGTGTTTGCTTATTCGTTTGAATTAGCAGAGACACCGTGAGCCTCCGTCATGGCTCCATCTACTGCGTCCCTTTGAATAAGGACTGATTTTAGAAGAAGGCATTCAGCATTGAGACACTGGTGGTGTCGTCCCCAACACAGTGACCTGGTCCACCTTTCTGTTTGATGAGTTAGAAGTAAGATGTTCTTCTTCTTCCTTCTTTATGTGTTATTTCGGAGCAGCTATTAGCAGCAGGGTTTCCCAGAGCAGAGGCCGCTGCTGAGGAACAAATGCTTCTGATTGAGTTGGTGTACTCACTGCGCTGGCGGTGCCGTCCGTGTCTGTAAGCCGCTGGTGCAGATCAAACCAGACCGTCTGCGACACCGAGAAGAAGCACACGACAGAACACAACCACAGCTGCATGTCAGGAGAGCAGAACACAAACCAGCCGTAAGCAGAAAGGGAAACCGGAAGCCAGAATCACTCAATTGCTATAACAACGTGCAAGAAACAAGAAACTGCTTGACAGCTAGACCGCAGACACAGAGGAGACCGCAGACACAGAGGAGGCTTTGCTCGTCTCATCCAAAACAGTGGGTGGAAGATGTAGGAGAATTACGTATTTTGCGTTCTTTGGACTGTATCAAAAACCAGCCAGCTACTGTATGTAGATGACAAGACATGGGTCGGCTCAGCTCAGTAGGAAAAGCTGGTTGACTTGTAAGCAGAAGGCTGCTAGTTCAATACCTGGCTCCTCCTAGCTGAGTGTCCAGGTGTCCCTGAGCAAGACGCCTCACCCTAACTGCTCCTGACGAGCTGGTTGTCGTCTTGGATGGTTTACTCCACCGTCGGTGTGTGTGTGTGTGTGTGTGTGTGTGTGTGTGTGTGTGTGTGTGTGTGTGTGTGTGTGTGTGTGTGTGTGTGTGTGTGTGTGTGTGTGTGTGTGTGTGTGTGTGTGTGTGTACGTAAGTCACTTTGGTTGAAAGCGTGTGCTTAATGCCGTAAATTTAAAATGTAAAGTAAACTTGCAATGCATTGAAATGAATTATACTCGGCTGTTGGTGTCACGGTCTGTTTTCTAGCTCCCTGTCTTCTGTCTCCCTCAATTGAAGGACAGACTGACATCCTGTCAGCCTGTCGAGCTGGTTGTTTCTGCTACGGTGAATGAGTAGTTCAATGTATTAGGGAGGTGCCCTTTATCTAGCCTCCTCTCCCTGTGTTGTACAATCCCCTAAGCCTCTTGTTTGAGTGTATATATTTACTCATGAACAGCCCCTCACAAACACACACATCCAGCCATGTACTCTCATGTATCCTTCATGAGGCTAAAGCCGCAGTATTTCTATTTAGGGGACTGCCATATTACAGCGCATTATGTGTGACAGGCTTAAAGCAAAAGATGATTTGTGTGATTGTTTTCTGTGTCGTGTAAACACACTCCAAACTCCACAGTGATGACGTAGCCCAACACAGCTCACACGCATTTGGAGTCTGTTAAGTACGTTTTACAAAACAGGACATGAACTCACAGAGATATGAAGACAAGTCAATGCAGAAAAGGGAAACGTTTAAAGCAGATAATAGACGATTTGCATGTTGAATATATCACATGCATCCAACGATTTATAGACCAATAAGCCATTCCATGAAATACATATATATATATATATATATATATATATATATATATGTATATATGTATAACCGGGAGACTGCTATCTTGTTGTCTTTTGTTCTTCTAAATACCTCTTATGGTTTGTTATATGGACTTTTTTTGCATGATGACCCTTCCCAAAAGTGCCATCCAGAAGACCACATTACGGCTTATTATAAGTTTATTAATTTAGTTAGTATCAGAGTGAAAATCATCTGAATAACTTGTGTATCAATACAAAAAACTTTTAGAGACAGTGTGACCTGGTAAACACATTCACACTTCCACCTGGCAGGACTTCAAACACGTTGTTCCCAGTGGAACCGGTTTAGGAGAGCCCAACTACAGGCTGGGTTTTCTTTAATGGACACACTGGAACCCACCTGGGCTTTAAGGACATTGAAATATTCAACGCATACATTAACATATAGGATGAGGCCTTGATTGTATTTTTACTATTCATTCTCTTTGAGTATTTTTTTTTCATAAAATATGTATTTTCGTCATCTAGAAAACACACATACACAAACACACAAGCAAACACTATTGAAGCTAGCAAGTCCTGCTCGTGGCAGCACTACATTTCAAATGTGCTAATTATTCAAATCGAGACTGAGAGCTGGAGAGGGATGAAGAAAACAGGTTGAGAGATTGGGCGATAGAAGATTGAGAGCAGAGAAGGAGAGAGAGAGAGAGAGAGAGAGAGAGAGAGAGAGAGAGAGAGAGAGAGAGAGAGAGAGAGAGAGAGAGAGAGGGAAGAGAGAAAGAGGAGAAGGAATAGAGCAGGAAGTTTTGGGGAAACAGATGGCGATGGAATGAAAGCGCAGAACTGGGAGGAGGAAGAATAATATAACAAAGTGAGCGGCGCCAGTGTCAGACGTCAGGCCTCTAATTGCTTCCACGGCTCTCCCTTCCAACTCTCCTTCAATCGCTATCCCTCCCCCCTCTATCCCTCTCCCCTCTTTCTCTCCCTCCCTCTCTCTCGCCTCTCACTCCCCACCCCCCTTCCCTCCCTCTCTCTCTCCCTCTCTCTCCTCTCACTCTCCATCTCACTTTCCCTCTCCCTCCCTCTCTCTCTCTCTCTCTCTCTCCTCTCACTCTCTATCTCCCTTTCCCTCTCCCTCCCTCCCTATCTCCATTTTCTCTCTCTCCAACTCCCTTTCCCTCTCACTCTCCAACTCCCTTTCCCTCTCTCCCCCTCTCTCCCCTTCTCTCTCTCCTCTCACTCTCCATCTCCATCCCTATCTCTATTCTCTCACGGTCTCCCAAAATAATGACCTCATCCTACTGCCTACCGCCCTCACCCCTACCCCCACTCACCTCCACCCCCCTCACCTCTACCCCCCCCTCACCTCCACCCCCCCCCCCCCCCCCCCCGCCTCTACCCCCCCCTCCCCTCCACCCCCCTAGATGGCTCCCCCCTCCCCTTTCTACAACCTGTCCCTTTAACCTTTTATCCCATAGCTCTAACCCACAGTTATGTATATGAATGTGCATTTGTATATGTGTGTGTGAGTGTGTTGTGTATGTGTTTGAGTGTTTGGGTCTATGTTTGTTTGTCGGTGTGTGTGTGTGTATGTGTCCGTGTGTCTGTGTTTTTGTATGTGTCTGTGTATGTGTGTGTGTGTGTGTGTGTGTGTGTGTGTGTGTGTGTGTGTGTGTGTGTGTGTGTGTGTGTGTGTGTGTGTGTGTGTGTGTGTGTGTGTGTGTGTGTGTGTGTGCGTGTGTGCGTGCGTGCGTGCGTGCGTGTGTTGGTGTGATTATTGGTGTGTGTTTTTGCATGTGTGTGTGTGTGTGTGTGTTTGCGCGTTTGTGTACCTTGTTCTCCATGCGTCCGATTAACTCTGCTAGGCGGTTGATCTGTTGTTCCAGACCCTCTTTCCTGACCTCCACGGCACCTGATACAGACACACACGTACACACACACACACACACACACACACACACACACACACACACACACACACACACACACACACACATAAACAAAGAACAAATTATGAAATGTTTGGTTTGGTTTGCTTAAGCCCCTGTTTTGTGATAGCGACACCTAATGAAGCCATTTGTTTTAACAAGTATTCAGAAATACGTTCTCTATAATAATTAAAAACTTTTGTAAGTTTGCATATTCTCTTGCTCATTCTCTCTCTGTTTGTATGCTAGAAGTCTCTCTTCAATAATTAATGTTAAAGAGACGCATTGAACAGTGGCTGATAAATAGGCCCTACTATGTGTTAAGGCGAGGTGTTGCCATGTTCATAGACTGCAGGAGGAGATTGGTGAACACAAAGCCAACGCTCTAAAGGCACACTGTCCATGGCTCCAACTCAAACAACAAATGAGACTTCCAGTGGTTTATATATTTTGTATGTCTGAATGGAAATGAAGTGGAAAGAGCTGTTTTCTTTTGTATAGTATGTATGCATACGTCATGGGTCCTATTAAACCACATCTCACATTAACTTCTTGGTGGTTGTTTGGTCACCAAAAGCTCTTACAGCCTTATTGGGCTACAGAGCTTTGGGGAAAGTATGTCATGTTTGTAACCAGTGGAGCAAGGAGTAGCAGATCATTCATGATTGGGGTAGGTCCCTCATAGAGCAGCTCCACTCACAAGGTTCTATTGGTATTATCATGGCATATTGTTATATTTTAAAGGTTTATATAATTCAGTTTTTTCTCAGCTAAATAGGTACAAAAAATATATATGCATCATCATGTGTGAATGAAATATATGTAAATGTCAGGCCTTTCAACCAGAGCTCGTTTCACTTCCTCTGCCCCACCAACGATTCACCAAGTATAGGAATAATGGAATAATACAGAATGAGATTGAGGACAAGAATACAATGAATGAGTACAGTGCCAAAGGTCTAATGCCTGGCCATTGCTACATCCTGTCTAGTCTCCCACTGTGTGTGTTTGTGTGTCTGTTTATGTGTGTGTGTGTGTGTGTGTGTGTGTGTGTGTGTGTGTGTGTGTGTGTGTGTGTGTGTGTGTGTGTGTGTGTGTGTGTGTGTGTGTGTGTGTGTGTGTGTGTGTGTTTGTGCGTGTGCGTGCGTGTGCGTGCCTGTATGCTTGTGTGTGTGTGCGTGCGTACGTCCGTGCATGTGTGTGTGTCTGTGTGTGTGTGTGTCAAATGCGGCTATCCCTTCGTTAATTCTCCTTGTTTCTATTACTTTGAGTCTGCACTCTGTTTCTCAACTGCCACACTCTCTCCCCACTCCTCACCCCCTCCTCCCTCCCCCTCCCCCAACTCAGGGATAATTAGAGCTCACTGTAGGCTGTTCATTAAAAGATCTAAGTGCTGGCCAATTAGAAGACAGCTCTGCACACACACCCGTGCTTGTACATATACACGCATGCACAAGCATGCACGCACACACACACACACAGACACGCACACACACACACACACACACACACACACACACACACACACACACACACACACACACACACACACACACACACACACACACACACACACACACACACACACACACACACACACACACAGAGGCTCACACACGTACAGACACACGCACTTAGCGCGACCATGCCTTTCAAAATTGTACCGTTCTCCTTCTGCATACCGAGAATTGTTTTGCTTGAGGGAGAAAACATTTGAAGCAAACCAGACGCATGTTGGCGTCTGTAAATAAGGGAGGCAGAATGGAGGTTCTTAAATCAACAGACAGGGTTCTGTTAGCTATCCTTCATGGATGATATTAGATGTACCTGTATGTGTGTAGCTGCCGCCGCCCACAAACATTCACTAGTGCACACACACAAGCGTGGGAAAGCACGCACACAGTGATACACATACAATCACAAAATGGAGCCCTAATACTGTGTGTTTGAGGATTGACGAGCATTGTGTGTGGATGGAAGCTGACGCTAAATGACAGCTCATTTAGGAGGAGGCTCTGTGTGAAGCGACAGACTGCAGATTGAGAGAGGGGTGGGGTTCACAGGGGGTTTCATCAGCGACAACAACAAGAATTCAGCATCCTAGCTTTGAACACAAGGCGTGGGGGGCTATTTTTAGCCCTGAGATCCGTCTCTCTTTTTACCCTCTTGCTGCTCCGACTCCTCTCATCTAACTCACCTCTCCTCTCCGACTGCTCTCCCGCCCTTCCCTCCCTTCTCCCCTCATCATTTTCCTCTCTGCTCTATAGCTTTCTTTCATAGGTTTCTTCCATTCTGTTCCGTTTA
This sequence comes from Gadus chalcogrammus, assembly GCF_026213295.1. NCBI lineage: Eukaryota > Metazoa > Chordata > Actinopteri > Gadiformes > Gadidae > Gadus > Gadus chalcogrammus. The sequence goes on from NC_079420.1 coordinate 15,494,125, forward strand.
TCACGAATATATCTGTTTTATTGTGTGTGTGTCTGTATATAAGTATATATACAGTATATATAAGCATGTTGTGTCTGGGGTGTGTGTGTTTGTGTGTGTGTTTTAGTGTGTGTGTGTGTGTGTGTGTGTGTGTGTGTGTGTGTGTGTGTGTGTGTGTGTGTGTGTGTGTGTGTGTGTGTGTGTGTGTGTGTGTGTGTGTGTGTGTGTGTAATAGGGATTTGGCAGAGGTAGAGACGGATGGATTATAGAAAAAATATGAACAAATGACTCAAGGGTCTAGAACTGAATAATGCAGGAGAGTAAGTTTAGCACACACTGGGAGAGGGAGAGAGAGAGAGAGAGAGAGAGAGAGAGAGTGAGAGAGAGAGACAAAGAGAGAGAAAAAGAGAAAGAGAGTAAGAGAGAAAGGTAGTGTCAGAGAGAGTTACATAAGAAAAGTAATGTATAAGTTTAGTGCCAGAGAGCAGTACAGAGAGAGAGAGAGAGAGAGAGAGAGAGAGAGAGAGAGAGAGAGAGAGAGAGAGAGAGATTGGGCACCCTCTGGTAGTGCACCATAAATCTTTTCATGTATCTGAGGGTGAAAGCTATCAGAGGTAAGGTGGCAGGATTCAGTGCTGCAGCAGCGCTCTGTCGTGCCATCTGAGTGACAGCTAGGCAGAGAGCTGAGGCCCCCCTTTGAAAATATAACAAACAAGCTAAATTTACATAGAGGAAGTAAAAGCCCCAAGGCGCCTCTTGTCTCTCCCACAGCCTAGTGGCTCTCGTTAGCAGCTCTGCCTGCTACAGCTCTGTGGTGAGGTAAGCCTGGGGAGATGGGTGCAGCCGGCTAGGTGGTGTATAGAAGGATGCGCTCATAGAGCTGGTCCTGCAGCTACGTCAACACACATACATACACACACACACACACACACACACACACACACACACACACACACACACACACACACACACACACACACACACACACACACACACACACACACACACACACACACACACACAGGCCCCTGATCAGCCAGGGCCCATGTTTGATCGTGGTTTCGAGAACACTGCATATTTACATTTATATTGCACCTCATATTTATACCGCTGTCCATACTCTATATGATGATGATGATGATGATGTTTACTTTTGTGTCATGCCACACAAGTGGCCCATCCAGCAAAGGATGACAAGACACCGTTATAACTACTCAAAGAGTATAGTACATACACAATCAGAATACACTATACAATACAATACATACATTTAATATAAATTGGCATATTCCTCATACCCACGCCTTTCCAATAAAGTCAGCAATCACAAATGTCCTATATTTGAATAGCCAGGCTAAGACTGTGTCACGCATATAATGAACTTATTTTACATCGACTTTCTTGAATAGCCTTAGTCACAAATCATGATAAAACAAACAATACAAAATAAAATGAATTTCATTTTCAATTTCATTGAGCTCACAAAAGTCTATTATCCTCGCTGGTGCCCAACTGAATGTGTAGAGGGAGAATTGCTGACCTAATCTGGGCACATAGAGACCTCTTTCTCTTTGACAATTTGTAAAGAATATAGTTTTCTGTACCAAGCACATGTTTTATTTGACAAAATGTACAAAATGTATTTTTTTATTTTTTTATTTTTTTACTACCTCAATGTGATGTTTTTGCACTGAACAAGGACTGCACTTAATTTCGTTGTACTTTACGTTACAATGACAATAAAGATATTCTAAAGCTTAGGCATACTCCTCACTTCAGAAAACCAACTCTCTTTTTAAAGGAACCAGTTCTTTACCTATTGTAAGATCCATTTCAACCTTGTCTGTAAGAACAACCTCACAACCCAGTCCCACATATAGATCATGCACCTCACTTGCCCATGATCCAATTATATGCATGTCACATTCAAACACCTTTTTGGCCACCCTATTGTCGTCCATCCTCAAGAGCCTGTTCCACACACTCATCATACAGACACTCCAGCGCTGTCTACAGGCGTCCTACCCCATGTCTCCAGTCGGAGATGCTATCAGTGCGAATTTATGAACGCCCATAAAATATTAGATGGCCTTGTTTCAGATTTTCTATATATCTCACCTATAGTGTATTTGTATTCATACTACTGTCCATACTGAACATGTATCACCTATAGTGTATTTACACTTCTGTCCATAGTGAATATATCTCACCTATAGTGTGTGTATATTTATACCCCTGTCTATACTGTATATATATCCCCTATAGTGTATTTATATTCATACTACTGTCCATACTGAATATATATCCTCTATCGTGTATTTATAATACTGTATAACTCTTACTGATTACAATTGACCTTGCTATATTCAGTCATGATTGCATGAGGATATTGTCTGAATCACTCTGTATAATTGTTACAATAGCAACTGTTTCCAGGGTAACTGCCTGATGTTATCTGGCTGCCTGACGCCCCGGGTATATGAAGAGAGCTTCCCCCTGCTACACAGTGACACAGCCCTACACAGCGGAGCGCTTGGAGAACATCCATTACTGCATCTGCATTGCAGACCCTTGTCCCCAGATCCAAGATGGCTGCCGGGCCGCAGGTTAGCTGCGTCCTGTGAACTGTGACATGGAGCAGTCTCACTAGGGCGCTCCTGGGGCTCCAGAATGGCTGAAGTAAGAAACTCCAACAATTGGGCAAAGCGCATAAAGAAACCAAGAGACAGTTTTGTAGGAAGACTTTCTCTATTTCAAAATACATCAAGAAATAAAATGTATCTCATTTAAATATGTTTATTTCCCTTGTGTAAGATATGTGTGATTCTGCATGTTTGGCGCCATTTATTACAAAGGACAGATATTGTTCACATGTTCCGAGTCCTTCACGTATGTCATGGTCTATCTATGCCACATATTAGGGCGAAGGAGCACATGTCATAAATCCTTTACATATGTCAGGGTCTATCTGTGTCACACATTAGGGAGAAGGACAACGTTATAAATCATGTCATGTCGTGCTGTCAGAGAGCACCAGTAGTGAACCATGCTTTGTCGAAGATGGAGCAAATGGCTTTGTAGCCGAACCGCAGATCACTGCCTACAGTAGAAACTCAATATCAGTGAGAATTGTATTGTGTTTAAGAGAGTGACACATGATTACCTCAGAAAAAAGGATTGATTGTATTTGTTTATATTGTAGAAACTAAATATCATTGAGAGTTGTATTGTGTTTAAGAGAGTGACACATGATTACCTCAGAAAAAAAGATTGATTGTATTTGTTTATTTTCTAGAATCTAAATATCATTGAGAGTTGTATTGTGTTTAAGAGGGTGACACATGATTACCACAGAAAAATATGGATTGATTTGATTTGATTGTATTGGAGGAACTCAATATCATTGAGAATTGTACTGCATCTAAGAGGGTGACACATTATTACCTCAGAAAAAATAATTTATTATATTTGATTGCATTGTAGAAACTAAATATCAGTGAAAATTGAAGTTTATTTAAAAGGGTGACACGTGATTACCTCAGAAAAAGATGGATCAATTGTATTTGATTGTATTGCTAACCAAATCTAGTACACTCATAGGTAAGCAATTCGCTAAGGTATTGCAAAACATGCCATTCACTATCCAACACCAGCATTGTGTTGTTGTATAAATGCATGGTACAGCAAACCACTGGGCTGAGAGTCTCTGCTGCTGCATTACATCACTGCTGAGAGGCTTCCACCACATGTCTCTATTATAAGGCTGTAAATCGATCGGCTCATTCTCCCCTCCACCAATCACTCCCTTTATCAATAATGTCTCTGACAACAGCTCAATGACCCGCGGTTCACTACGGACACCAGGCTGCAGGTCCACAGACACGTAGGATTCTAGTATGTCCTCTTCCACTGAATACAATAGCCATAAATGGATCTGAACAAATAGTCTTAGTCTCATTACTCATATTGGTTCAAGATGTCATATTTTATAAAATTGATTCAATTGGTATAAAAATATCCTTTTTGACATATTTTGGTGTCGGTTTCTCACCACTTTATGTAGCAACTGTATGAATCATATTTAAATAAATGATTCATCAATATATGATACCTTTCCTATTCAAACTGTTTGCATTGCTCAAATTATTAATTAATTATACCTAAAACCGTTATAATATCTAACACAACTGGGCATACTTGGAGCTGTCCTTGAGTAAACAGAGCGCAGCTAATTTAGCAACAAGTGATGGCATTTAGCGGAGACAGTGGAGAAAGATAGAGAGATTATATTGAATTGATGAACGCCTTTATCCAAAGCGTCAATACCTTCCATGGGCTCATGTTAAGAGAATGAGTTTTACTTTACTTGGTGTGATCGTGCGCCTGCGAGTAAATGTGTGTTTGTGTGCAGGTGTGCAGTTGCAAGCGTGTGTGTGTCTGTGTCTGTGTGTATGTGTGTGTGTGTGTCTATGTGTGTGAGTGTGGGTGTGTGCGCCTGTGTGCGCCTGTGTGTGTGTGTGTGTGTGTGTGTGTGTGTGTGTGTGTGTGTGTGTGTGTGTGTGTGTGTGTGTGTGTGTGTGTGTGTGTGTGTGTGTGTGTGTGTGTGTGTGTGTGTGTGTCTGTGTGTGTGTACGTGTGTGGATGGGTGTTTGTTTGTGTGTAAGTGTGTGTGCACGTGTGTGTGTGTGTGTGTGTGTGTGTGGTTGAGTATATACGTATGTGTGTGTGTGTGTGTGTGCGTACGTGTGTGTGTGTTTGTGTATGTACGTATGTGTTTGCGTACTTGTGTGCGTACGTGTGTGCCCTTTTGTGGGATCGTGTGTAGGTGTGTTTGTGTGTACGTGTGTGTGTATATGTGTGTATATGCGTGTGTGCGAGCGCTCGCGCCACGTGAGTGTGTGTGTGTGTGTGTGTGTGTGTGTGTGTGTGTGTGTGTGCGTGGGTGTGTGTGTGTGTGTATAATAGCGATGTTCAGAGGCAGTGGGCTGTTGACAAGGCAGCCAGGAAGAGGTAGGGATGGAATTAGGAGAGCATCTGATGGACAAATTGCCGGCGTTGTTGCGGGAGACGGCTCATTAGCACTAATGTTGTGCATGCACTAATGTTGTGTGTGAACTAATGTTGTGTGTGTGGTATTTTTCAAGCTGAAACCACACCTCCTCTGTCCTCCCTGCTGACTTAAACTGCCCTTAAGCGGGAAGCACGTACACCGCAGAGCATTCTGCGGGGGTTTGAATGACACATTTAATATGGAAAGAATTAGTGCTCCATTATTAAAAATTCGTAGATCATCTGATCTTCTGTGAGTCTCCATAGTGTACAATTTCAGCGTGTATGTTTGTATGTGTATGTGTGCATGTTTGTGTGTGAATATTCTGTGCCTATGTGTGTTTTATACACTTTGTCTTATCGAGGTGTCAATAAAAAAAATGAATCACCCTGTGGGTTTGTGAGTAAGTGAGTAAGTGAGTGATTGTGTGAGTGTGTGTGTGTAGCGTGTAGCCTGTGTTTGCTTGTGTGTGTGTGTGTGTGGTAGTGAGTGAGTGAGTGAGTGAGTGAGTGAGTGAGTGAGTGAGTGAGTGAGTGAGTGAGTGAGTGAGTGAGTGAGTGAGTGAGTGAGTGAGTGAGTGAGTGAGTGAGTGAGTGAGTGAGTGAGTGAGTGAGTGAGTGAGTGAGTGAGTGACACACACACACACACACACACACACACACACACACACACACACACACACACATGAGTTGGTGAGTGAGAGTGAGTGAGTTGTGGCCTCACCTGAGGCCGTGGTGAGGGCCCTGGCGGTCTCCTTGACGCTGACTCTGTTGTTAGGGGGGTAGTCAGGCACGGCGTTGTCATAGCGCTTCTCAGCCATGCGCGGGCTCCCTTTGGCTGGGTGGTGTCTGCAGAGGTGTCACACAGAGGGTGGTGTGAAAGAGTGTGGAGGAGTTTTCAGAGGTGGGAAACACTTAGCAGGGAGTTAGAGAACAGAAGGGCATAGGGAAGAGAGAGAGAGAGAGAGACAAAGACAGAGATAGAGACAGAGAGAGGAAGGACAGAGATAGGAAAGGGAAGACACTGACTATGGCATGTGTGTGTGTTTGTGTGTCACTGTGTGTATGCTTGTATGTGTGTGTGTGTGTGTGTGTGCGTGGTCTTGTGTGTCTGTGTGTGTGTGTGTGTGTGTGTGTGTGTGTGTGTGTGTGTGTGTGTGTGTGTGTGTGTGTGTGTGTGTGTGTGTGTGTGTGTGTGTGTGTGTGTGTGTTTTTGTTTGTGTGCATGCATGCGTGTTGCAGACAGTGTCTGGTTGCCACTTAGATTGCTGACACTTTGTGTTTAAAGTTAATGCTGCATTAAACATGGGCGAAGACAATCCAACTATACACACACACACACACAGACACACATAAACACACACAAAAGGTCACACGTTAAAAGCTCACCCTGTTTGGCTATGCTGCTCGTCAATCGCATCCACGGCACTCTCTACGGAGCTCAGCAGTGACTGGATCTGATTGGCTGACTCCTTGAGCAGGAAACGGGTCACAAACTGCTCCACGTTGGACCCCCTCTCGTACACCTGTGCAGGAATGGAGATCCACAATGTAGGCACCTGGTGCATTGGCATTACAGTCGCGTTGATATCCAGTTGGCAGATCCTTTTTCGAAAGCCACTTCAAGCTGAGGCAGAGGACAATCACAGGGAGATGAAGACAATATTGGAGCAACTACCAAAAAACAACAGGGTCCGGAGTAGCTATTGGGAAGGGAAACACAGGAGTCTTGTTTCTGGTGTGTAATAATCATTGATGTAAGACCCTATAGGATTTTAATGAGCTGTCATCGATCTTTCTTGTGTGGCTATAGGAGGCCAACACAAGGGGAAAATTAATTCCTACACCACAGTTTTGAAGAGGTTTAAAACCGTTTAATTCTGTATTATATCAACCCCGACTGCTTTAAACTGAGTAAGATGTCATGACCACACATACAATGAATGCAGGCTCATTTTAAAAGGGTGCCTGAAAACGCAGCTGCGTGAATCCTGCTGTCAGTGTGAGTCTCTTCTTCCAGAGCAATCCCATATGCACACTCCACATTTACTCTCCACATCTGTCAAATCCACCGCCTTAATCGACCTCATTTTTCACCCAGTGAAATAAAAACAACAGAAAATCTGTTCTATGCTATTCATAAGTGGGGGTAGACTTGAGAATGAAGTGAGAGGTGCCCTCGACGATAATAAAAGCAATGAAGTCAGACAAGACACTCAGAGGAATAACTTCCCGATCATCCTAGCGAACATTCTGAGGTTGAATGTGTTTTAAACTTGAGACAAATGTCTGTGGTTACGTTGAACAATCAGACAACAGCACAGTCTGCTGCCACGTATACCCAAATCAACTGATATCTTCATCAATAACACAATCATTCATTGCCAGGATCATATAGGCGTGCCAGAGTGTTTTTTCTTTTAATCACAATGCATGTGCTGTGATTATGAAGAGACCATGATGGAGACAGGGACACAAAGGCCCTCCTCTCTGAGACAGGCTCCTGGTCCACATAAAGAGCTAGCAGCTTGCAGGCCTCTGAGCCAAGGCTGTCATAATTAACTTCCCTTGTGCTCTGCTGGCTTCATATTCCTCAGTCGGAGAGCACCGGTCCAGCACGACAATTAGGGATGCTGTGCACTCAGCCGCTCTGCACTCACTGCTTTCTAATCAAAGACAAACGCTCTCAAGGGTGGGGGGGCGGGCCATGTCTAAGTTGATGCAGTTTTGCTAACTTTATCTCTCACACATAAACACACAAACACAGACACACACAAACACACACACACGAACAAACACACACACACACACACACACACACACACACACACACACACACACACACACACACACACACACACACACACACACACACACACACACACACACACACACACACACACACACACACACACACACAAACAAACAAGCACACACACACACACACACACAGACAGACGACATGCATAAAACAGCAGAGTGAGCTGAGCCCAGTCAGCATTAAAGCGATTCACAGTAAGCATTAATTGAACATCAATCTGTAATTCAATGAACAAAAATTAAAGAGGATTCATGAATCAGGTGGCAGCCCGATTTCATTAGACAATAATTATAGCGGAAAAGTGAAAAGTGCTGACGGGGTCCCGGCCGGAACATGAATATCGGGATGAGATTATCCGGCAGCTGCAGAGTGAGCCATGAATCTTTATGGACATATAATGATGAGTAGGCCTATGAGGTTCAAGCAAATGTGAATAATGACGCCATTGTAGCGACATCATTTATGATTTCCTTGAACCACGGGTGATTGCAGCTTGCTAGTTTATGAACATACAAAGTTGTGTATATTCCATACGCTGCCCCGGCGAAGGCTCATTGGAGGTTAGCAACATAATCGCATTATTAGCGGATGAGATTATGAGGATTATGGGTCGCTACGCTGAGCAAACACAATGCATTACGACGCAGCTATAAAATGGATGCACGATTGTGAACCAACGTTATTAGACTGAAACAAAACTAGCACAGGAACACTCCTGGGATTACATGAGAGAGATGAAACACGACAGTTTCTTGAGACATACTTAGCGCTTGAGAAAATCGGTGGCACATGTCAGTAACACACGTCTGCGAAGTAAAAGAGAAGACGGTGAACGACAAGGCAAGTCATTCACCATCTTAGTTCCCTTCTTAGTTTGCTGAAACATCATGTTTTGCCCGACACTTACTGAATGGTAATTACACATCAGCAGTGCAGGACAGGGAACACACCGCCTTCATCTCGGCTCATCACCGTCACACACGAGCTAAAACAGTCACGCTGAGAAACTGATGCATCCACTCAGACAAGTTACAGATAATTGCACCGCAGCAGACTGGAGGCGAACCACACTGAGCTCCCAACCAGAGGAGGACTGCAATGACGTTAGGCCACAGCCTCCTGTTGTGGAGTTCTTACCAGGCCTTCAACGCTCCTACCAGGCCTTCAATGATACTATCAGGCCTCCAACGTTCAAATCAGGCCTCCAACGTTCAAAGCAGGCCTCCAACGTTCAAAGCAGGCCTCCAACGTTCCTACCAGGCCACCAACGTACCTACCAGGCCTCCAACGTTCAAACAAGGACTCCAACGTTCAAAGCAGGCCTCCAACGTTCAAAGCAGGCCTCCAACGTTCCTACCAGGCCACCAACGTACCTACCAGGCCTCCAACGTTCAAACAAGGACTCCAACGTTCAAAGCAGGCCTCCAACGTTCAAAGCAGGCCTCCAACGTTCAAAGCAGGCCTCCAACGTTCAAAACAGGCCTCCAACGTTCCTACCAGGCCTCCAACGTTCAAAGCAGGCCTCCAACGTTCCTACCAGGCCTCCAACGTGCAAAGCAGGCCTCCAACGTTCCTACAGGCCTCCAACGTTCAAACCAGGCCACCAACATTCCTACCAGGCCTCCAACGTTCAAACCAGGCCACCAACGTTCCTACCAGGCCTCCAACGTTCAAACAAGGACTCCAACGTTCAAACCAGGCCTCCAACTTTACTAACTGGCTTCACTCCCATCTCCATCCACCCACACATACAGTATGTGGTCCTTCGTTCATGGATGCATGTGTGTGTGTCTGTGAGTGTGCTATTAAGGACTCTCACTTTCTCTGTGTGTCTCTCTCTCTCTGTCTCTGTGTGTCTTTATCTCTCTCTTTCCTCTTTGTGTGTGTGTGTGTGTGTGTGTGAGTGTGAGGCAGTGATGAGGTAAAGTGCGTCCAAAACGAATACATTTTTGTGTTTGTCAATCTTTACTAGTATGTGTATGTGTGTTGGTACATATGTGTGTGTGTGTGTGTGTGTGTTGGTACATATGTGTGTGTGTGTGTGTGTGTGTGTGTGCGCGTGCGTGCGTGCGTGCGTGCGTGCGTGCGTGCGTGCGTGCGTGCGTGCGTGCGTGCGTGCGTGTGTGAAGCAGGGTCTGGTTTGTCATGCTGCAGTGCTCTCTGCATCTCTCTTTATCTTAATTCCTCCACACCATCTGAAGGCTTATTTTC
>NC_079420.1:15509184-15511684 GCF_026213295.1 Gadus chalcogrammus
AATTGGAGAGTGTGGTTTCGATTTTTGTTTTTGTTATCATATCAAGTTCCTTTTTTTTGTGGGGGGGGGGGGTAATTAAGTAATCGTCAAGGCTGTCTCATTGTTAAGTATTTCAGGACATGTGCAATGGATTGGAAACATTTGTTTTCCATTCCAAGAAGCGACCACTTTACAAGATTATGGAGAGAAGTAGAACGGGGTTATGTTTATACAAGAGGCATCAAACTAGAAGCTGGAAGCTGTGATACGGGTAATTGTAGGTATTCGGTTATTATTAACTGGGTTATTTTCATAGCATCATTATATTATTCTAATGTTTGCGAATGGATTTGGTTTTGGCGTGGGAGGATCTGGCAGTCTTGATTGATCCGACTATTGACTCACTGGTGCAGGGCTCGTTGAGGGGGGCAGAGTCGTGAACGGGCAGAAAAAAAACGGCCCTTGGCTGGAAGCCAAAGGCGATTAGCACACACTGAACACGCCTTCAATCGGCGTGGCATTGTACAGGTATTAGCAAACCATACCCCTTAGCCATTCGTCCTTGGCCATTTACTGGGAAGGTGACGATAAGCTAATAGAACGCCATCATATCGTCCCCCCATACATGGGGGGACGATATGGATGGAACTGCATGAAACTGATGCCTGCATGCACAGCACTCTAACATTTCCATATGCCGCCGTCACTCCTCAGTGAGGGAGTGAGTCAGTGTGTGTGTGTGTGTGTGTGTGTGTGTGTGTGTGTGTGTGTGTGTGTGTGTGTGTGTGTGTGTGTGTGTGTGTGTGTGTGTGTGTGTGTGTGTTTCATGTTGCTGCTTCAAGTCTTGCGGCTGTGATCTGTTTCTTTGCGATCCATTTTCGTCTTCTGGCTACCCTTCTTTTCTGTCATGTCTCTCATCACTCTTTCACTCCTCCATCTCTTCTGTGTTTTCATCATTTCTACATTCACCTTCACATTATTGCTATCCTCCTCGCCTTCCTCTGCCCACCCCCAACCCACGTCTTCCTCTCCCACTGAAGAGTAAAGGTTGCCTCACCAGCCTCTCCATCACCTCCACTATAGGTTAGAGGTTCTCTCTGTTCTTGAAGATATTGCATTGAGGATAGAAACGGCAGAGGATTAAAGGAAATGGAGCAAAGGGAGTGGGAGCTGGACCATAGTTGGGTATTTCATGGAGAATATACAATCATTAAAAATACTGAAAGTAGAAGTACTCGTTTTGACAGCAGCAACAAGTCCCTCTTTGTGACCCGTCTTTCTGATCAGAAGACACGTTCCACTCCTACTAATAGAGCAGTACATCAAAGTGTTAGGCGGCTAAATGGTCTCCCCTGAACCGATTCAGGGGTCAGATAAGTGCATAAAGTAAAGTCTGAAAACTCAAATCCAAGTAGCTAGGGGTTTTACCTAGCAAAGTATTCAAGCACTCAGGAAATTGTTTTGCAGGAGTGTTATTGTTATTTTGTGTTATTTTGACTGTCAATCATGCGCTGCTGAGTGAATTTGCATTAATAAGTCATTAATGGATGCGGCTCATCAAAGACACTTAATGCAAAACAAACAGAACCGAAATGGCGTTTAATCAATTCTCTCTAATTCTCTTTTTTGTTTTCACACAAACCCTCCCTTACCCGCCCCCACTCGCTTTAGAGCCAAATAAAAGTGTTTTCAGAGAACAGCTCTGGTGCTGGCGTTACACAAACAGCTCTATGGGAAACAGAAAAATACAAAGAGGGTTCTGCTATCGCATGCTAGTCCGTCCGTCTGTCTGTTTAACTTGTGTGTTGGCAGACTGCATGGTCGGCGGCAGTTGCCTTAGATCACGGCTACAAGTGAGAAAAGTCTGGGAAACAAGCGAATCTGCTGTGCCAAATGGAAACTCTCCCCAACACTCGCATAGAAACTTTAGCCCCTGGTGCCATGTGGATGAAAGAGAAAATGTAATTTGCTTATTTATAATTTAATTTAAATACTACATTATTTAAAGCTATGGATTTTTTATAATTTATATTTGGAATCCACATCCTGGACTGTATTTTTTTTATATACAAACATATACATCTTTAAATGTATATATATATTTTTTTTCAATCATGTCATATGAAGACTGCCGTCTGATCCCTTGTCAACCATTCTGAGGTGTTTCCATGGAAACAATCCCATAGTGTGTGGTCGTTGTGGTGATCATCCAAATGGTACACTTCAGCGAGTCTTCAGAATAATGGAAAGATTGCAGGAAATGAGCCCATCGGCAAAAAACTGAATTGGATTTGACAATTTCCGATTTGAATTATCCTCAGACCATGGAAACCAAAATTGACATGATTCCGCAATTACTTCTGTCATATTTTTGGTTTTCATGAATTAAAACCAATTCTGTGCTTTCTTCCTTCCACACAAAGCAGGGAGAGTCAAAGGAGAGCTCTGTGATAACAAACACAAAGGAGCTTTATTCAGAAAACACCTCAGTTGAAGATCAATACAGAATATGTCAGCGTTC